>NC_090437.1:1059064570-1059295840 GCF_031143425.1 Pleurodeles waltl | reverse complement strand
AACAGAGGTGTTTTTTTGCAAAGTGCCTACCTGTAGAGTTTGGCCTGTAGCTCAGCCGCCACCTAGGGAAACCTACCAAACCTGTGCATTTCTGAAACTAGAGACCTAGGGGAATCCAAGATGGGGTGACTTGTGTGGCTCGGACCAGGTTCTGTTACCCAGAATCCTTTGCAAACCTCAAAATTTGGCTAAAAAAACACATGTTCCTCACATTTCTGTGGCAGAAAGTTCTGGAATCTGAGGGGAGCCACAAATTTCCTTCCATCCAGCGTTCCCCCGCATCTCCTGATAAAAATGATACCTCACTTGTGTGGGTAGGCCTAGCGCCCGCAACAGGAAACGCCCCAAAGCGCAACGTGGACACAGCCAAATTTTTGAAGGAAAACAGGTGTTTTTTGCAAAGTGCCTACCTGTAGAGTTTGGCCTGTAGCTCAGCCGCCACCTAGGGAAACCTACCAAACCTGTGCATTTCTGAAAACTAGAGACCTAGGGGAATCCAAGATGGGGTAACTTGTGTGGCTCGGACCAGGTTCTGTTACCCAGAATCCTTTGCAAACCTCAAAATTTGGCTAAAAAAACCACATGTTCCTCACATTTCTGTGGCAGAAAGTTCTGGAATCTGAGAGGAGCCACAAATTTCCTTCCACCCAGCGTTCCCCCACGTCTCCCGATAAAAATGATACCTCGCTTGTGTGGGTAGGCCTAGCGCCCGCGACAGGAAACGCTCCAAAGCGCAACGTGGACTCAGCCAAATTTTTGAAGGAAAACAGAGGTGTTTTTTGCAAAGTGCCTACCTGTAGATTTTGGCCTGTAGCTCAGCCGCCACCTAGGGAAACCTACCAAACCTGTGCATTTCTGAAAACTAGAGACCTAGGGGAATCAAAGATTCGGTGACTTGTGTGGCTCGGACCAGTTCGGTTACCCAGAATCCTTTGCAAACCTCAAAATTTGGCTAAAAAAACACAAGTTCCTCACATTTCTGTGGCAGAAAGTTCTGGAATCTGAGAGGAGCCACAAATTTCCTTCCAACCAGCGTTCCCCCACGGCTCCCGATAAAAATGATACCTCACTTGTGTGGGTAGGCCTAGCGCCCGCGACAGGAAACGCCCCAAAGCGCAACGTGGACACAGCCAAATTTTTTAAGGAAAACAGAGGTGTTTTTTGCAAAGTGCCTACCTGTAGAGTTTGGCCTGTAGCTCAGCCGCCACCTAGGGAAACCTACCAAACCTGTGCATTTCTGAAAACTAGAGACCTAGGGGAATCCAAGATGGGGTGACTTGTGTGGCTCGGACCAGGTTCTGTTACCCAGAATCCTTTGCAAACCTCAAAATTTGGCTAAAAAAACACATGTTCCTCACATTTCTGTGGCAGAAAGTTCTGGAATCTGAGGGGAGCCACAAATTTCCTTTCACCCAGTGGTCCCCCACGTCTCCTGATAAAAATGATACCTCACTTGTGTGGGTAGGCCTAGCGCCCGCGACAGGAAACGCCCCAAAGCGCAACGTGGACACAGCCAAATTTTGAAGGAAAACAGAGGTGTTTTTTGCAAAGTGCCTACCTGTAGAGTTTGGCCTGTAGCTCAGCCGCCACCTAGGGAAACCTACCAAACCTGTGCATTTCTGAAAACTAGAGACCTAGGGGAATCCAAGATGGGGTGACATGTGTGGCTCGGACCAAGTTCTGTTACCCAGAATCCTTTGCAAACCTCAAAATTTGGCTAAAAAAACACATGTTCCTCACATTTCTGTGGCAGAAAGTTCTGGAATCTGAGGGGAGCCACAAATTTCCTTCCACCCAGCGTTCCCCCACGTCTCCTGATAAAAATGATACCTCACTTGTGTGGGTAGGCCTAGCGCCCGCGACAGGAAACGCCCCAAAGCGGCAACGTGGACACAGCCAAATTTTTGAAGGAAAACAGAGGTGTTTTTTGCAAAGTGCCTACCTGTAGAGTTTGGCCTGTAGCTCAGCCGCCACCTAGGGAAACCTACCAAACCTGTGCATTTCTGAAAACTAGAGACCTAGGGGAATCCAAGATGTGGTGACTTGTGTGGCTCGGACCAGGTTCTGTTACCCAGAATCCTTTGCAAACCTCAAAATTTGGCTAAAAAAACACATGTTCCTCACATTTCTGTGGCAGAAAGTTCTGGAATCTGAGGGGAGCCACAAATTTCCTTTCACCCAGCGTTCCCCCACGTCTCCCGATAAAAATGATACCTCTCTTGTGTGGGTAGGCCTAGCGCCCATGACAGGAAACGCCCCAAAGCGCAACGTGGACACAGCCAAATTTTTGAAGGAAAACAGAGGTGTTTTTTGCAAAGTGCCTACCTGTAGATTTTGGCCTGTAGCTCAGCCGCCACCTCGGGAAACCTACCAAACCTGTGCATTTCTGAAAACTAGAGACCTAGGGGAATCCAAGATGGGGTGACTTGTGTGGCTCGGACCAGTTCGGTTACCCAGAATCCATTGCAAACCTCAAAATTTGGCTAAAAAAACACAAGTTCCTCACATTTCTGTGGCAGAAAGTTCTGGAATCTGAGAGGAGCCACAAATTTCCTTCCACCCAGCGTTCCCCCACGTCTCCCGATAAAAATGATACCTCACTTGTGTGGGTAGGCCTAGCGCCCGCGACAGGAAATGCCCCAAAGCGCAACGTGGACACAGCCAAATTTTTGAAGGAAAACAGAGGTGTTTTTTGCAAAGTGCCTACCTGTAGAGTTTGGCCTGTAGCTCAGCCGCCACCTAGGGAAACCTACCAAACCTGTGCATTTCTGAAAACTAGAGACCTAGGGGAATCCAAGATGGGGTGACTTGTGTGGCTCGGACCAGGTTCTGTTACCCAGAATCCTTTGCAAACCTCAAAATTTGGCTTAAAAAAACACATGTTCCTCACATTTCTGTGGCAGAAAGTTCTGGAATCTGAGAGGAGCCACAAATTTCTTTCCACCCAGCGTTCCCCCACGTCTCCTGATAAAAATGATACCTCACTTGTGTGGGTAGGCCTAGCGCCCGCGACAGGAAACGCCCCAAAGCGCAACGTGGACACAGCCAAATTTTTGAAGGAAAACAGAGGTGTTTTTTGCAAAGTGCCTACCTGTAGAGTTTGGCCTGTAGCTCAGCCGCCACCTAGGGAAACCTACCAAACCTGTGCATTTCTGAAAACTAGAGACCTAGGGGAATCCAAGATGGGGTGACTTGTGTGGCTCGGACCAGGTTCTGTTACCCAGAATCCTTTGCAAACCTCAAAATTTGGCTAAAAAAACACATGTTCCTCACATTTCTGTGGCAGAAAGTTCTGGAATCTGAGGGGAGCCACAAATTTCCTTTCACCCAGTGTTCCCCCACGTCTCCTGATAAAAATGATACCTCACTTGTGTGGGTAGGCCTAGCGCCCGCGACAGGAAACGCCCCAAAGCGCAACGTAGACACAGCCAAATTTTTGAAGGAAAACAGAGGTGTTTTTTGCAAAGTGCCTACCTGTAGAGTTTGGCCTGTAGCTCAGCCGCCACCTAGGGAAACATACCAAACCTGTGCATTTCTGAAAACTAGAGACCTAGGGGAATCCAAGATGGGGTGACATGTGTGGCTCGGACCAGGTTCTGTTACCCAGAATCCTTTGCAAACCTCAAAATTTGGCTAAAAAAACACATGTTCCTCACATTTCTGTGGCAGAAAGTTCTGGAATCTGAGGGGAGCCACAAATTTCCTTCCACCCAGCGTTCCCCCACGTCTCCTGATAAAAATGATACCTCACTTGTGTGGGTAGGCCTAGCGCCCGCGACAGGAAACGCCCCAAAGCGCAACGTGGACACAGCCAAATTTTTGAAGGAAAACAGAGGTGTTTTTTGCAAAGTGCCTACCTGTAGAGTTTGGCCTGTAGCTCAGCCGCCACCTAGGGAAACCTACCAAACGTGTGCATTTCTGAAAACTAGAGACCTAGGGGAATCCAAGATGGGGTGACTTGTGTGGCTCGGACCAGGTTCGGTTACCCAGAATCCTTTGCAAACCTCAAAATTTGGTTAAAAAAAACACACGTTCCTCACATTTCTGTGGCAGAAAGTTCTGGAATCTGAGAGGAGCCACAAATTTCCTTCCACCCAGCGTTCTCCCATGTCTCCCGATAAAAATGATACCTCACTTGTGTGGGTAGGCCTAGCGCCCATGACAGGAAACGCCCAAAGCGCAACGTGGACACAGCCAAATTTTTGAAGGAAAACAGAGGTGTTTTTTGCAAAGTGCCTACCTGTAGATTTTGGCCTGTAGCTCAGCCGCCACCTAGGGAAACCTACCAAACCTGTGCATTTCTGAAAACTAGAGACCTAGGGGAATCCAAGATGGGGTGACTTGTGTGGCTCGGACCAGGTTCGGTTACCCAGAATCCTTTGCAAACCTCAAAATTTGGCTAAAAAAACACAAGTTCCTCACATTTCTGTGGCAGAAAGTTCTGGAATCTGAGAGGAGCCACAAATTTCCTTCCACCCAGCGTTCCCCCACGTCTCCCGATAAAAATGATACCTCACTTGTGTGGGTAGGCCTAGCGCCCGCGACAGGAAATGCCCCAAAGCGCAACGTGGACACAGCCAATTTTTGAAGGAAAACAGAGGTGTTTTTTGCAAAGTGCCTACCTGTAGAGTTTGGCCTGTAGCTCAGCCGCCACCTAGGGAAACCTACCAAACCTGTGCATTTCTGAAAACTAGAGACCTAGGGGAATCCAAGATGGGGTGACTTGTGTGGCTCGGACCAGGTTCTGTTACCCAGAATCCTTTGCAAACCTCAAAATTTGGCTTAAAAAAACACATGTTCCTCACATTTCTGTGGCAGAAAGTTCTGGAATCTGAGGGGAGCCACAAATTTCTTTCCACCCAGCGTTCCCCCACGTCTCCTGATAAAAATGATACCTCACTTGTGTGGGTAGGCCTAGCGCCCGCGACAGGAAACGCCCCAAAGCGCAACGTGGACACAGCCAAATTTTTGAAGGAAAACAGGTGTTTTTTGCAAAGTGCCTACCTGTAGAGTTTGGCCTGTAGCTCAGCCGCCACCTAGGGAAACCTACCAAACCTGTGCATTTCTGAAAACTAGAGACCTAGGGGAATCCAAGATGGGGTGACTTGTGTGGCTCGGACCAGGTTCTGTTACCCAGAATCCTTTGCAAACCTCAAAATTTGGCTAAAAAAACACATGTTCCTCACATTTCTGTGGCAGAAAGTTCTGGAATCTGAGGGGAGCCACAAATTTCCTTTCACCAGTGTTCCCCCACGTCTCCTGATAAAAATGATACCTCACTTGTGTGGGTAGGCCTAGCGCCCGCGACAGGAAACGCCCCAAAGCGCAACGTAGACACAGCCAAATTTTTGAAGGAAAACAGAGGTGTTTTTTGCAAAGTGCCTACCTGTAGAGTTTGGCCTGTAGCTCAGCCGCCACCTAGGGAAACCTACCAAACCTGTGCATTTCTGAAAACTAGAGACCTAGGGGAATCCAAGATGGGGTGACATGTGTGGCTCGGACCAGGTTCTGTTACCCAGAATCCTTTGCAAACCTCAAAATTTGGCTAAAAAAACACATGTTCCTCACATTTCTGTGGCAGAAAGTTCTGGAATCTGAGGGGAGCCACAAATTTCCTTCCACCCAGCGTTCCCCCACGTCTCCTGATAAAAATGATGCCTCACTTGTGTGGGTAGGCCTAGCGCCCGCGACAGGAAACGCCCCAAAGCGCAACGTGGACACAGCCAAATTTTTGAAGGAAAACAGAGGTGTTTTTTTGCAAAGTGCCTACCTGTAGAGTTTGGCCTGTAGCTCAGCCGCCACCTAGGGAAACCTACCAAACCTGTGCATTTCTGAAAACTAGAGACCTAGGGGAATCCAAGATGGGGTGACTTGTGTGGCTCGGACCAGGTTCTGTTACCCAGAATCCTTTGCAAACCTCAAAATTTGGCTAAAAAAACACATGTTCCTCACATTTCTGTGGCAGAAAGTTCTGGAATCTGAGGGGAGCCACAAATTTCCTTCCATCCAGCGTTCCCCCGCATCTCCTGATAAAAATGATACCTCACTTGTGTGGGTAGGCCTAGCGCCCGCAACAGGAAACGCCCCAAAGCGCAACGTGGACACAGCCAAATTTTTGAAGGAAAACAGGTGTTTTTTGCAAAGTGCCTACCTGTAGAGTTTGGCCTGTAGCTCAGCCGCCACCTAGGGAAACCTACCAAACCTGTGCATTTCTGAAAACTAGAGACCTAGGGGAATCCAAGATGGGGTAACTTGTGTGGCTCGGACCAGGTTCTGTTACCCAGAATCCTTTGCAAACCTCAAAATTTGGCTAAAAAAACCACATGTTCCTCACATTTCTGTGGCAGAAAGTTCTGGAATCTGAGAGGAGCCACAAATTTCCTTCCACCCAGCGTTCCCCCACGTCTCCCGATAAAAATGATACCTCGCTTGTGTGGGTAGGCCTAGCGCCCGCGACAGGAAACGCTCCAAAGCGCAACGTGGACTCAGCCAAATTTTTGAAGGAAAACAGAGGTGTTTTTTGCAAAGTGCCTACCTGTAGATTTTGGCCTGTAGCTCAGCCGCCACCTAGGGAAACCTACCAAACCTGTGCATTTCTGAAAACTAGAGACCTAGGGGAATCAAAGATTCGGTGACTTGTGTGGCTCGGACCAGGTTCGGTTACCCAGAATCCTTTGCAAACCTCAAAATTTGGCTAAAAAAACACAAGTTCCTCACATTTCTGTGGCAGAAAGTTCTGGAATCTGAGAGGAGCCACAAATTTCCTTCCAACCAGCGTTCCCCCACTGCTCCCGATAAAAATGATACCTCACTTGTGTGGGTAGGCCTAGCGCCCGCGACAGGAAACGCCCCAAAGCGCAACGTGGACACAGCCAAATTTTTTAAGGAAAACAGAGGTGTTTTTTGCAAAGTGCCTACCTGTAGAGTTTGGCCTGTAGCTCAGCCGCCACCTAGGGAAACCTACCAAACCTGTGCATTTCTGAAAACTAGAGACCTAGGGGAATCCAAGATGGGGTGACTTGTGTGGCTCGGACCAGGTTCTGTTACCCAGAATCCTTTGCAAACCTCAAAATTTGGCTAAAAAAACACATGTTCCTCACATTTCTGTGGCAGAAAGTTCTGGAATCTGAGGGGAGCCACAAATTTCCTTTCACCCAGTGGTCCCCCACGTCTCCTGATAAAAATGATACCTCACTTGTGTGGGTAGGCCTAGCGCCCGCAACAGGAAACGCCCCAAAGCGCAACGTGGACACAGCCAAATTTTTGAAGGAAAACAGAGGTGTTTTTTGCAAAGTGCCTACCTGTAGACTTTGGCCTGTAGCTCAGCCGCCACCTAGGGAAACCTACCAAACCTGTGCATTTCTGAAAACTAGAGACCTAGGGGAATCCAAGATGGGGTGACATGTGTGGCTCGGACCAGGTTCTGTTACCCAGAATCCTTTGCAAACCTCAAAATTTGACTAAAAAAACACATGTTCCTCACATTTCTGTGGCAGAAAGTTCTGGAATCTGAGGGGAGCCACAAATTTCCTTCCACCCAGCGTTCCCCCACGTCTCCTGATAAAAATGATACCTCACTTGTGTGGGTAGGCCTAGCGCCCGCGACAGGAAACGCCCCAAAGCGCAACGTGGACACAGCCAAATTTTTGAAGGAAAACAGAGGTGTTTTTTGCAAAGTGCCTACCTGTAGAGTTTGGCCTGTAGCTCAGCCGCCACCTAGGGAAACCTACCAAACCTGTGCATTTCTGAAAACTAGAGACCTAGGGGAATCCAAGATGTGGTGACTTGTGTGGCTCGGACCAGGTTCTGTTACCCAGAATCCTTTGCAAACCTCAAAATTTGGCTAAAAAAACACATGTTCCTCACATTTCTGTGGCAGAAAGTTCTGGAATCTGAGGGGAGCCACAAATTTCCTTTCACCCAGCGTTCCCCCACGTCTCCCGATAAAAATGATACCTCACTTGTGTGGGTAGGCCTAGCGCCCATGACAGGAAACGCCCCAAAGCGCAACGTGGACACAGCCAAATTTTTGAAGGAAAACAGAAGTGTTTTTTGCAAAGTGCCTACCTGTAGATTTTGGCCTGTAGCTCAGCCGCCACCTAGGGAAACCTACCAAACCTGTGCATTTCTGAAAACTAGAGACCTAGGGGAATCCAAGATGGGGTGACTTGTGTGGCTCGGACCAGGTTCGGTTATCCAGAATCCTTTGCAAACCTCAAAATTTGGCTAAAAAAACACAAGTTCCTCACATTTCTGTGGCAGAAAGTTCTGGAATCTGAGAGGAGCCACAAATTTCCTTCCACCCAGCGTTCCCCCACGTCTCCCGATAAAAATGATACCTCACTTGTGTGGGTAGGCCTAGCGCCCGCGACAGGAAATGCCCCAAAGCGCAACGTGGACACAGCCAAATTTTTGAAGGAAAACAGAGGTGTTTTTTGCAAAGTGCCTACCTGTAGAGTTTGGCCTGTAGCTCAGCCGCCACCTAGGGAAACCTACCAAACGTGTGCATTTCTGAAAACTAGAGACCTAGGGGAATCCAAGATGGGGTGACTTGTGTGGCTCGGACCAGGTTCTGTTACCCAGAATCCTTTGCAAACCTCAAAATTTGGCTTAAAAAAACACATGTTCCTCACATTTCTGTGGCAGAAAGTTCTGGAATCTGAGGGGAGCCACAAATTTCCTTTCACCCAGCGTTCCCCCACGTCTCCCGATAAAAATGATACCTCTCTTGTGTGGGTAGGCCTAGCGCCCATGACAGGAAACGCCCCAAAGCGCAACGTGGACACAGCCAAATTTTTGAAGGAAAACAGAGGTGTTTTTTGCAAAGTGCCTACCTGTAGATTTTGGCCTGTAGCTCAGCCGCCACCTAGGGAAACCTACCAAACCTGTGCATTTCTGAAAACTAGAGACCTAGGGGAATCCAAGATGGGGTGACTTGTGTGGCTCGGACCAGGTTCGGTTACCCAGAATCCTTTGCAAACCTCAAAATTTGGCTAAAAAAACACAAGTTCCTCACATTTCTGTGGCAGAAAGTTCTGGAATCTGAGAGGAGCCACAAATTTCCTTCCACCCAGCGTTCCCCCACGTCTCCCGATAAAAATGATACCTCACTTGTGTGGGTAGGCCTAGCGCCCGCGACAGGAAATGCCCCAAAGCGCAACGTGGACACAGCCAAATTTTTGAAGGAAAACAGAGGTGTTTTTTGCAAAGTGCCTACCTGTAGAGTTTGGCCTGTAGCTCAGCCGCCACCTAGGGAAACCTACCAAACCTGTGCATTTCTGAAAACTAGAGACCTAGGGGAATCCAAGATGGGGTGACTTGTGTGGCTCGGACCAGGTTCTGTTACCCAGAATCCTTTGCAAACCTCAAAATTTGGCTTAAAAAAAACACATGTTCCTCACATTTCTGTGGCAGAAAGTTCTGGAATCTGAGGGGAGCCACAAATTTCTTTCCACCCAGCGTTCCCCCACGTCTCCTGATAAAAATGATACCTCACTTGTGTGGGTAGGCCTAGCGCCCGCGACAGGAAACGCCCCAAAGCGCAACGTGGACACAGCCAAATTTTTGAAGGAAAACAGGTGTTTTTTGCAAAGTGCCTACCTGTAGAGTTTGGCCTGTAGCTCAGCCGCCACCTAGGGAAACCTACCAAACCTGTGCATTTCTGAAAACTAGAGACCTAGGGGAATCCAAGATGGGGTGACTTGTGTGGCTCGGACCAGGTTCTGTTACCCAGAATCCTTTGCAAACCTCAAAATTTGGCTAAAAAAACACATGTTCCTCACATTTCTGTGGCAGAAAGTTCTGGAATCTGAGGGGAGCCACAAATTTCCTTTCACCAGTGTTCCCCCACGTCTCCTGATAAAAATGATACCTCACTTGTGTGGGTAGGCCTAGCGCCCGCGACAGGAAACGCCCCAAAGCGCAACGTAGACACAGCCAAATTTTTGAAGGAAAACAGAGGTGTTTTTTGCAAAGTGCCTACCTGTAGAGTTTGGCCTGTAGCTCAGCCGCCACCTAGGGAAACCTACCAAACCTGTGCATTTCTGAAAACTAGAGACCTAGGGGAATCCAAGATGGGGTGACATGTGTGGCTCGGACCAGGTTCTGTTACCCAGAATCCTTTGCAAACCTCAAAATTTGGCTAAAAAAACACATGTTCCTCACATTTCTGTGGCAGAAAGTTCTGGAATCTGAGGGGAGCCACAAATTTCCTTCCACCCAGCGTTCCCCCACGTCTCCTGATAAAAATGATGCCTCACTTGTGTGGGTAGGCCTAGCGCCCGCGACAGGAAACGCCCCAAAGCGCAACGTGGACACAGCCAAATTTTTGAAGGAAAACAGAGGTGTTTTTTTGCAAAGTGCCTACCTGTAGAGTTTGGCCTGTAGCTCAGCCGCCACCTAGGGAAACCTACCAAACCTGTGCATTTCTGAAAACTAGAGACCTAGGGGAATCCAAGATGGGGTGACTTGTGTGGCTCGGACCAGGTTCTGTTACCCAGAATCCTTTGCAAACCTCAAAATTTGGCTAAAAAAACACATGTTCCTCACATTTCTGTGGCAGAAAGTTCTGGAATCTGAGGGGAGCCACAAATTTCCTTCCATCCAGCGTTCCCCCGCATCTCCTGATAAAAATGATACCTCACTTGTGTGGGTAGGCCTAGCGCCCGCAACAGGAAACGCCCCAAAGCGCAACGTGGACACAGCCAAATTTTTGAAGGAAAACAGGTGTTTTTTGCAAAGTGCCTACCTGTAGAGTTTGGCCTGTAGCTCAGCCGCCACCTAGGGAAACCTACCAAACCTGTGCATTTCTGAAAACTAGAGACCTAGGGGAATCCAAGATGGGGTAACTTGTGTGGCTCGGACCAGGTTCTGTTACCCAGAATCCTTTGCAAACCTCAAAATTTGGCTAAAAAAAACCACATGTTCCTCACATTTCTGTGGCAGAAAGTTCTGGAATCTGAGAGGAGCCACAAATTTCCTTCCACCCAGCGTTCCCCCACGTCTCCCGATAAAAATGATACCTCGCTTGTGTGGGTAGGCCTAGCGCCCGCGACAGGAAACGCTCCAAAGCGCAACGTGGACTCAGCCAAATTTTTGAAGGAAAACAGAGGTGTTTTTTGCAAAGTGCCTACCTGTAGATTTTGGCCTGTAGCTCAGCCGCCACCTAGGGAAACCTACCAAACCTGTGCATTTCTGAAAACTAGAGACCTAGGGGAATCAAAGATTCGGTGACTTGTGTGGCTCGGACCAGGTTCGGTTACCCAGAATCCTTTGCAAACCTCAAAATTTGGCTAAAAAAACACAAGTTCCTCACATTTCTGTGGCAGAAAGTTCTGGAATCTGAGAGGAGCCACAAATTTCCTTCCAACCAGCGTTCCCCCACGGCTCCCGATAAAAATGATACCTCACTTGTGTGGGTAGGCCTAGCGCCCGCGACAGGAAACGCCCCAAAGCGCAACGTGGACACAGCCAAATTTTTTAAGGAAAACAGAGGTGTTTTTTGCAAAGTGCCTACCTGTAGAGTTTGGCCTGTAGCTCAGCCGCCACCTAGGGAAACCTACCAAACCTGTGCATTTCTGAAAACTAGAGACCTAGGGGAATCCAAGATGGGGTGACTTGTGTGGCTCGGACCAGGTTCTGTTACCCAGAATCCTTTGCAAACCTCAAAATTTGGCTAAAAAAACACATGTTCCTCACATTTCTGTGGCAGAAAGTTCTGGAATCTGAGGGGAGCCACAAATTTCCTTTCACCCAGTGGTCCCCCACGTCTCCTGATAAAAATGATACCTCACTTGTGTGGGTAGGCCTAGCGCCCGCGACAGGAAACGCCCCAAAGCGCAACGTGGACACAGCCAAATTTTTGAAGGAAAACAGAGGTGTTTTTTGCAAAGTGCCTACCTGTAGAGTTTGGCCTGTAGCTCAGCCGCCACCTAGGGAAACCTACCAAACCTGTGCATTTCTGAAAACTAGAGACCTAGGGGAATCCAAGATGGGGTGACATGTGTGGCTCGGACCAAGTTCTGTTACCCAGAATCCTTTGCAAACCTCAAAATTTGGCTAAAAAAACACATGTTCCTCACATTTCTGTGGCAGAAAGTTCTGGAATCTGAGGGGAGCCACAAATTTCCTTCCACCCAGCGTTCCCCCACGTCTCCTGATAAAAATGATACCTCACTTGTGTGGGTAGGCCTAGCGCCCGCGACAGGAAACGCCCCAAAGCGCAACGTGGACACAGCCAAATTTTTGAAGGAAAACAGAGGTGTTTTTTGCAAAGTGCCTACCTGTAGAGTTTGGCCTGTAGCTCAGCCGCCACCTAGGGAAACCTACCAAACCTGTGCATTTCTGAAAACTAGAGACCTAGGGGAATCCAAGATGTGGTGACTTGTGTGGCTCGGACCAGGTTCTGTTACCCAGAATCCTTTGCAAACCTCAAAATTTGGCTAAAAAAACACATGTTCCTCACATTTCTGTGGCAGAAAGTTCTGGAATCTGAGGGGAGCCACAAATTTCCTTTCACCCAGCGTTCCCCCACGTCTCCCGATAAAAATGATACCTCTCTTGTGTGGGTAGGCCTAGCGCCCATGACAGGAAACGCCCCAAAGCGCAACGTGGACACAGCCAAATTTTTGAAGGAAAACAGAGGTGTTTTTTGCAAAGTGCCTACCTGTAGATTTTGGCCTGTAGCTCAGCCGCCACCTCGGGAAACCTACCAAACCTGTGCATTTCTGAAAACTAGAGACCTAGGGGAATCCAAGATGGGGTGACTTGTGTGGCTCGGACCAGGTTCGGTTACCCAGAATCCATTGCAAACCTCAAAATTTGGCTAAAAAAACACAAGTTCCTCACATTTCTGTGGCAGAAAGTTCTGGAATCTGAGAGGAGCCACAAATTTCCTTCCACCCAGCGTTCCCCCACGTCTCCCGATAAAAATGATACCTCACTTGTGTGGGTAGGCCTAGCGCCCGCGACAGGAAATGCCCCAAAGCGCAACGTGGACACAGCCAAATTTTTGAAGGAAAACAGAGGTGTTTTTTGCAAAGTGCCTACCTGTAGAGTTTGGCCTGTAGCTCAGCCGCCACCTAGGGAAACCTACCAAACCTGTGCATTTCTGAAAACTAGAGACCTAGGGGAATCCAAGATGGGGTGACTTGTGTGGCTCGGACCAGGTTCTGTTACCCAGAATCCTTTGCAAACCTCAAAATTTGGCTTAAAAAAACACATGTTCCTCACATTTCTGTGGCAGAAAGTTCTGGAATCTGAGAGGAGCCACAAATTTCTTTCCACCCAGCGTTCCCCCACGTCTCCTGATAAAAATGATACCTCACTTGTGTGGGTAGGCCTAGCGCCCGCGACAGGAAACGCCCCAAAGCGCAACGTGGACACAGCCAAATTTTTGAAGGAAAACAGAGGTGTTTTTTGCAAAGTGCCTACCTGTAGAGTTTGGCCTGTAGCTCAGCCGCCACCTAGGGAAACCTACCAAACCTGTGCATTTCTGAAAACTAGAGACCTAGGGGAATCCAAGATGGGGTGACTTGTGTGGCTCGGACCAGGTTCTGTTACCCAGAATCCTTTGCAAACCTCAAAATTTGGCTAAAAAAACACATGTTCCTCACATTTCTGTGGCAGAAAGTTCTGGAATCTGAGGGGAGCCACAAATTTCCTTTCACCCAGTGTTCCCCCACGTCTCCTGATAAAAATGATACCTCACTTGTGTGGGTAGGCCTAGCGCCCGCGACAGGAAACGCCCCAAAGCGCAACGTAGACACAGCCAAATTTTTGAAGGAAAACAGAGGTGTTTTTTGCAAAGTGCCTACCTGTAGAGTTTGGCCTGTAGCTCAGCCGCCACCTAGGGAAACATACCAAACCTGTGCATTTCTGAAAACTAGAGACCTAGGGGAATCCAAGATGGGGTGACATGTGTGGCTCGGACCAGGTTCTGTTACCCAGAATCCTTTGCAAACCTCAAAATTTGGCTAAAAAAACACATGTTCCTCACATTTCTGTGGCAGAAAGTTCTGGAATCTGAGGGGAGCCACAAATTTCCTTCCACCCAGCGTTCCCCCACGTCTCCTGATAAAAATGATACCTCACTTGTGTGGGTAGGCCTAGCGCCCGCGACAGGAAACGCCCCAAAGCGCAACGTGGACACAGCCAAATTTTTGAAGGAAAACAGAGGTGTTTTTTGCAAAGTGCCTACCTGTAGAGTTTGGCCTGTAGCTCAGCCGCCACCTAGGGAAACCTACCAAACGTGTGCATTTCTGAAAACTAGAGACCTAGGGGAATCCAAGATGGGGTGACTTGTGTGGCTCGGACCAGGTTCGGTTACCCAGAATCCTTTGCAAACCTCAAAATTTGGTTAAAAAAAACACACGTTCCTCACATTTCTGTGGCAGAAAGTTCTGGAATCTGAGAGGAGCCACAAATTTCCTTCCACCCAGCGTTCTCCCATGTCTCCTGATAAAAATGATACCTCACTTGTGTGGGTAGGCCTAGCGCCCATGACAGGAAACGCCCCAAAGCGCAACGTGGACACAGCCAAATTTTTGAAGGAAAACAGAGGTGTTTTTTGCAAAGTGCCTACCTGTAGATTTTGGCCTGTAGCTCAGCCGCCACCTAGGGAAACCTACCAAACCTGTGCATTTCTGAAAACTAGAGACCTAGGGGAATCCAAGATGGGGTGACTTGTGTGGCTCGGACCAGGTTCGGTTACCCAGAATCCTTTGCAAACCTCAAAATTTGGCTAAAAAAACACAAGTTCCTCACATTTCTGTGGCAGAAAGTTCTGGAATCTGAGAGGAGCCACAAATTTCCTTCCACCCAGCGTTCCCCCACGTCTCCCGATAAAAATGATACCTCACTTGTGTGGGTAGGCCTAGCGCCCGCGACAGGAAATGCCCCAAAGCGCAACGTGGACACAGCCAAATTTTTGAAGGAAAACAGAGGTGTTTTTTGCAAAGTGCCTACCTGTAGAGTTTGGCCTGTAGCTCAGCCGCCACCTAGGGAAACCTACCAAACCTGTGCATTTCTGAAAACTAGAGACCTAGGGGAATCCAAGATGGGGTGACTTGTGTGGCTCGGACCAGGTTCTGTTACCCAGAATCCTTTGCAAACCTCAAAATTTGGCTTAAAAAAACACATGTTCCTCACATTTCTGTGGCAGAAAGTTCTGGAATCTGAGGGGAGCCACAAATTTCTTTCCACCCAGCGTTCCCCCACGTCTCCTGATAAAAATGATACCTCACTTGTGTGGGTAGGCCTAGCGCCCGCGACAGGAAACGCCCCAAAGCGCAACGTGGACACAGCCAAATTTTTGAAGGAAAACAGGTGTTTTTTGCAAAGTGCCTACCTGTAGAGTTTGGCCTGTAGCTCAGCCGCCACCTAGGGAAACCTACCAAACCTGTGCATTTCTGAAAACTAGAGACCTAGGGGAATCCAAGATGGGGTGACTTGTGTGGCTCGGACCAGGTTCTGTTACCCAGAATCCTTTGCAAACCTCAAAATTTGGCTAAAAAAACACATGTTCCTCACATTTCTGTGGCAGAAAGTTCTGGAATCTGAGGGGAGCCACAAATTTCCTTTCACCAGTGTTCCCCCACGTCTCCTGATAAAAATGATACCTCACTTGTGTGGGTAGGCCTAGCGCCCGCGACAGGAAACGCCCCAAAGCGCAACGTAGACACAGCCAAATTTTTGAAGGAAAACAGAGGTGTTTTTTGCAAAGTGCCTACCTGTAGAGTTTGGCCTGTAGCTCAGCCGCCACCTAGGGAAACCTACCAAACCTGTGCATTTCTGAAAACTAGAGACCTAGGGGAATCCAAGATGGGGTGACATGTGTGGCTCGGACCAGGTTCTGTTACCCAGAATCCTTTGCAAACCTCAAAATTTGGCTAAAAAAACACATGTTCCTCACATTTCTGTGGCAGAAAGTTCTGGAATCTGAGGGGAGCCACAAATTTCCTTCCACCCAGCGTTCCCCCACGTCTCCTGATAAAAATGATGCCTCACTTGTGTGGGTAGGCCTAGCGCCCGCGACAGGAAACGCCCCAAAGCGCAACGTGGACACAGCCAAATTTTTGAAGGAAAACAGAGGTGTTTTTTTGCAAAGTGCCTACCTGTAGAGTTTGGCCTGTAGCTCAGCCGCCACCTAGGGAAACCTACCAAACCTGTGCATTTCTGAAAACTAGAGACCTAGGGGAATCCAAGATGGGGTGACTTGTGTGGCTCGGACCAGGTTCTGTTACCCAGAATCCTTTGCAAACCTCAAAATTTGGCTAAAAAAACACATGTTCCTCACATTTCTGTGGCAGAAAGTTCTGGAATCTGAGGGGAGCCACAAATTTCCTTCCATCCAGCGTTCCCCCGCATCTCCTGATAAAAATGATACCTCACTTGTGTGGGTAGGCCTAGCGCCCGCAACAGGAAACGCCCCAAAGCGCAACGTGGACACAGCCAAATTTTTGAAGGAAAACAGGTGTTTTTTGCAAAGTGCCTACCTGTAGAGTTTGGCCTGTAGCTCAGCCGCCACCTAGGGAAACCTACCAAACCTGTGCATTTCTGAAAACTAGAGACCTAGGGGAATCCAAGATGGGGTAACTTGTGTGGCTCGGACCAGGTTCTGTTACCCAGAATCCTTTGCAAACCTCAAAATTTGGCTAAAAAAACCACATGTTCCTCACATTTCTGTGGCAGAAAGTTCTGGAATCTGAGAGGAGCCACAAATTTCCTTCCACCCAGCGTTCCCCCACGTCTCCCGATAAAAATGATACCTCGCTTGTGTGGGTAGGCCTAGCGCCCGCGACAGGAAACGCTCCAAAGCGCAACGTGGACTCAGCCAAATTTTTGAAGGAAAACAGAGGTGTTTTTTGCAAAGTGCCTACCTGTAGATTTTGGCCTGTAGCTCAGCCGCCACCTAGGGAAACCTACCAAACCTGTGCATTTCTGAAAACTAGAGACCTAGGGGAATCAAAGATTCGGTGACTTGTGTGGCTCGGACCAGGTTCGGTTACCCAGAATCCTTTGCAAACCTCAAAATTTGGCTAAAAAAACACAAGTTCCTCACATTTCTGTGGCAGAAAGTTCTGGAATCTGAGAGGAGCCACAAATTTCCTTCCAACCAGCGTTCCCCCACTGCTCCCGATAAAAATGATACCTCACTTGTGTGGGTAGGCCTAGCGCCCGCGACAGGAAACGCCCCAAAGCGCAACGTGGACACAGCCAAATTTTTTAAGGAAAACAGAGGTGTTTTTTGCAAAGTGCCTACCTGTAGAGTTTGGCCTGTAGCTCAGCCGCCACCTAGGGAAACCTACCAAACCTGTGCATTTCTGAAAACTAGAGACCTAGGGGAATCCAAGATGGGGTGACTTGTGTGGCTCGGACCAGGTTCTGTTACCCAGAATCCTTTGCAAACCTCAAAATTTGGCTAAAAAAACACATGTTCCTCACATTTCTGTGGCAGAAAGTTCTGGAATCTGAGGGGAGCCACAAATTTCCTTTCACCCAGTGGTCCCCCACGTCTCCTGATAAAAATGATACCTCACTTGTGTGGGTAGGCCTAGCGCCCGCGACAGGAAACGCCCCAAAGCGCAACGTGGACACAGCCAAATTTTTGAAGGAAAACAGAGGTGTTTTTTGCAAAGTGCCTACCTGTAGAGTTTGGCCTGTAGCTCAGCCGCCACCTAGGGAAACCTACCAAACCTGTGCATTTCTGAAAACTAGAGACCTAGGGGAATCCAAGATGGGGTGACATGTGTGGCTCGGACCAAGTTCTGTTACCCAGAATCCTTTGCAAACCTCAAAATTTGGCTAAAAAAACACATGTTCCTCACATTTCTGTGGCAGAAAGTTCTGGAATCTGAGGGGAGCCACAAATTTCCTTCCACCCAGCGTTCCCCCACGTCTCCTGATAAAAATGATACCTCACTTGTGTGGGTAGGCCTAGCGCCCGCGACAGGAAACGCCCCAAAGCGCAACGTGGACACAGCCAAATTTTTGAAGGAAAACAGAGGTGTTTTTTGCAAAGTGCCTACCTGTAGAGTTTGGCCTGTAGCTCAGCCGCCACCTAGGGAAACCTACCAAACCTGTGCATTTCTGAAAACTAGAGACCTAGGGGAATCCAAGATGTGGTGACTTGTGTGGCTCGGACCAGGTTCTGTTACCCAGAATCCTTTGCAAACCTCAAAATTTGGCTAAAAAAACACATGTTCCTCACATTTCTGTGGCAGAAAGTTCTGGAATCTGAGGGGAGCCACAAATTTCCTTTCACCCAGCGTTCCCCCACGTCTCCCGATAAAAATGATACCTCTCTTGTGTGGGTAGGCCTAGCGCCCATGACAGGAAACGCCCCAAAGCGCAACGTGGACACAGCCAAATTTTTGAAGGAAAACAGAGGTGTTTTTTGCAAAGTGCCTACCTGTAGATTTTGGCCTGTAGCTCAGCCGCCACCTCGGGAAACCTACCAAACCTGTGCATTTCTGAAAACTAGAGACCTAGGGGAATCCAAGATGGGGTGACTTGTGTGGCTCGGACCAGGTTCGGTTACCCAGAATCCATTGCAAACCTCAAAATTTGGCTAAAAAAACACAAGTTCCTCACATTTCTGTGGCAGAAAGTTCTGGAATCTGAGAGGAGCCACAAATTTCCTTCCACCCAGCGTTCCCCCACGTCTCCCGATAAAAATGATACCTCACTTGTGTGGGTAGGCCTAGCGCCCGCGACAGGAAATGCCCCAAAGCGCAACGTGGACACAGCCAAATTTTTGAAGGAAAACAGAGGTGTTTTTTGCAAAGTGCCTACCTGTAGAGTTTGGCCTGTAGCTCAGCCGCCACCTAGGGAAACCTACCAAACCTGTGCATTTCTGAAAACTAGAGACCTAGGGGAATCCAAGATGGGGTGACTTGTGTGGCTCGGACCAGGTTCTGTTACCCAGAATCCTTTGCAAACCTCAAAATTTGGCTTAAAAAAACACATGTTCCTCACATTTCTGTGGCAGAAAGTTCTGGAATCTGAGAGGAGCCACAAATTTCTTTCCACCCAGCGTTCCCCCACGTCTCCTGATAAAAATGATACCTCACTTGTGTGGGTAGGCCTAGCGCCCGCGACAGGAAACGCCCCAAAGCGCAACGTGGACACAGCCAAATTTTTGAAGGAAAACAGAGGTGTTTTTTGCAAAGTGCCTACCTGTAGAGTTTGGCCTGTAGCTCAGCCGCCACCTAGGGAAACCTACCAAACCTGTGCATTTCTGAAAACTAGAGACCTAGGGGAATCCAAGATGGGGTGACTTGTGTGGCTCGGACCAGGTTCTGTTACCCAGAATCCTTTGCAAACCTCAAAATTTGGCTAAAAAAACACATGTTCCTCACATTTCTGTGGCAGAAAGTTCTGGAATCTGAGGGGAGCCACAAATTTCCTTTCACCCAGTGTTCCCCCACGTCTCCTGATAAAAATGATACCTCACTTGTGTGGGTAGGCCTAGCGCCCGCGACAGGAAACGCCCCAAAGCGCAACGTAGACACAGCCAAATTTTTGAAGGAAAACAGAGGTGTTTTTTGCAAAGTGCCTACCTGTAGAGTTTGGCCTGTAGCTCAGCCGCCACCTAGGGAAACATACCAAACCTGTGCATTTCTGAAAACTAGAGACCTAGGGGAATCCAAGATGGGGTGACATGTGTGGCTCGGACCAGGTTCTGTTACCCAGAATCCTTTGCAAACCTCAAAATTTGGCTAAAAAAACACATGTTCCTCACATTTCTGTGGCAGAAAGTTCTGGAATCTGAGGGGAGCCACAAATTTCCTTCCACCCAGCGTTCCCCCACGTCTCCTGATAAAAATGATACCTCACTTGTGTGGGTAGGCCTAGCGCCCGCGACAGGAAACGCCCCAAAGCGCAACGTGGACACAGCCAAATTTTTGAAGGAAAACAGAGGTGTTTTTTGCAAAGTGCCTACCTGTAGAGTTTGGCCTGTAGCTCAGCCGCCACCTAGGGAAACCTACCAAACGTGTGCATTTCTGAAAACTAGAGACCTAGGGGAATCCAAGATGGGGTGACTTGTGTGGCTCGGACCAGGTTCGGTTACCCAGAATCCTTTGCAAACCTCAAAATTTGGTTAAAAAAAACACACGTTCCTCACATTTCTGTGGCAGAAAGTTCTGGAATCTGAGAGGAGCCACAAATTTCCTTCCACCCAGCGTTCTCCCATGTCTCCCGATAAAAATGATACCTCACTTGTGTGGGTAGGCCTAGCGCCCGCGACAGGAAACGCTCCAAAGCGCAACGTGGACACAGCCAAATTTTTGAAGGAAAACAGAGGTGTTTTTTGCAAAGTGCCTACCTGTAGATTTTGGCCTGTAGCTCAGCCGCCACCTAGGGAAACCTACCAAACCTGTGCATTTCTGAAAACTAGAGACCTAGGGGAATCCAAGATGGGGTGACTTGTGTGGCTCGGACCAGGTTCTGTTACCCAGAATCCTTTGCAAACCTCAAAATTTGGCTAAAAAAACACATGTTCCTCACATTTCTGTGGCAGAAAGTTCTGGAATCTGAGGGGAGCCACAAATTTCCTTCAACCCAGCGTTCCCCCACGTCTCCTGATAAAAATGATACCTCACTTGTGTGGGTAGGCCTAGCGCCCGCGACAGGAAATGCCCCAAAGCGCAACGTGGACACAGCCAAATTTTTGAAGGAAAACAGGTGTTTTTTGCAAAGTGCCTACCTGTAGAGTTTGGCCTGTAGCTCAGCCGCCACCTAGGGAAACCTACCAAACCTGTGCATTTCAGAAAACTAGAGACCTAGGGGAATCCAAGATGGGGTGACTTGTGTGGCTCGGACCAGGTTCTGTTACCCAGAATCCTTTGCAAACCTCAAAATTTGGCTAAAAAAACACATGTTCCTCACATTTCTGTGGCAGAAAGTTCTGGAATCTGAGGGGAGCCACAAATTTCCTTTCACCCAGTGTTCCCCCACGTCTCCTGATAAAAATGATACCTCACTTGTGTGGGTAGGCCTAGCGCCCGCGACAGGAAACGCCCCAAAGCGCAACGTGGACACAGCCAAATTTTTGAAGGAAAACAGAGGTGTTTTTTGCAAAGTGCCTACCTGTAGAGTTTGGCCTGTAGCTCAGCCGCCACCTAGGGAAACCTACCAAACCTGTGCATTTCTGAAAACTAGAGACCTAGGGGAATCCAAGATGGGGTTTCATGTGTGGCTCGGACCAGGTTCTGTTACCCAGAATCCTTTGCAAACCTCAAAATTTGGCTAAAAAAACACATGTTCCTCACATTTCTGTGGCAGAAAGTTCTGGAATCTGAGGGGAGCCACAAATTTCCTTCCACCCAGCGTTCCCCCACGTCTCCTGATAAAAATGATACCTCACTTGTGTGGGTAGGCCTAGCGCCCGCGACAGGAAACGCCCCAAAGCGCAACGTGGACACAGCCAAATTTTTGAAGGAAAACAGAGGTGTTTTTTGCAAAGTGCCTACCTGTAGAGTTTGGCCTGTAGCTCAGCCGCCACCTAGGGAAACCTACCAAACCTGTGCATTTCTGAAAACTAGAGACCTCGGGGAATCCAAGATGGGGTGACTTGTGTGGCTCGGACCAGGTTCGGTTACCCAGAATCCTTTGCAAACCTCAAAATTTGGTTAAAAAAACCACACGTTCCTTACATTTCTGTGGCAGAAAGTTCTGGAATCTGAGAGGAGCCACAAATTTCCTTCCACCCAGCGTTCCCCCACGTCTCCCGATAAAAATGATACCTCACTTGTGTGGGTAGGCCTAGCGCCCGCGACAGGAAACGCTCCAAAGCGCAACGTGGACACAGCCAAATTTTTGAAGGAAAACAGAGGTGTTTTTTGCAAAGTGCCTACCTGTAGATTTTGGCCTGTAGCTCAGCCGCCACCTAGGGAAACCTACCAAACCTGTGCATTTCTGAAAACTAGAGACCTAGGGGAATCCAAGATGGGGTGACTTGTGTGGCTCGGACCAGGTTCGGTTACCCAGAATCCTTTGCAAACCTCAAAATTTGGCTAAAAAAACACAAGTTCCTCACATTTCTGTGGCAGAAAGTTCTGGAATCTGAGAGGAGCCACAAATTTCGTTCCACCCAGCGTTCCCCCACGTCTCCCGATAAAAATGATACCTCACTTGTGTGGGTAGGCCTAGCGCCCGCGACAGGAAACGCCCCAAAGCGCAACGTGGACACAGCCAAATTTTTGAAGGAAAACAGGTGTTTTTTGCAAAGTGCCTACCTGTAGAGTTTGGCCTGTAGCTCAGCCGCCACCTAGGGAAACCTACCAAACCTGTGCATTTCTGAAAACTAGAGACCTAGGGGAATCCAAGATGGGGTGACTTGTGTGGCTCGGACCAGGTTCTGTTACCCAGAATCCTTTGCAAACCTCAAAATTTGGCTAAAAAAACACATGTTCCTCACATTTCTGTGGCAGAAAGTTCTGGAATCTGAGGGGAGCCACAAATTTCCTTTCACCCAGCGTTCCCCCACGTCTCCTGATAAAAATGATGCCTCACTTGTGTGGGTAGGCCTAGCGCCCGCGACAGGAAACGCCCCAAAGCGCAACGTGGACACAGCCAAATTTTTGAAGGAAAACAGAGGTGTTTTTTTGCAAAGTGCCTACCTGTAGAGTTTGGCCTGTAGCTCAGCCGCCACCTAGGGAAACCTACCAAACCTGTGCATTTCTGAAAACTAGAGACCTAGGGGAATCCAAGATGGGGTGACTTGTGTGGCTCGGACCAGGTTCTGTTACCCAGAATCCTTTGCAAACCTCAAAATTTGGCTAAAAAAACATATGTTCCTCACATTTCTGTGGCAGAAAGTTCTGGAATCTGAGGGGAGCCACAAATTTCCTTTCACCCAGCGTTCCCCCACGTCTCCTGATAAAAATGATACCTCACTTGTGTGGGTAGGCCTAGCGCCCGCGACAGGAAATGCCCCAAAGCGCAACATGGACACAGCCAAATTTTTGAAGGAAAACAGGAGTTTTTTGCAAAGTGCCTACCTGTAGAGTTTGGCCTGTAGCTCAGCCGCCACCTAGGGAAACCTACCAAACCTGTGCATTTCTGAAAACTAGAGACCTAGGGGAATCCAAGATGGGGTGACTTGTGTGGCTCGGACCAGGTTCTGTTACCCAGAATCCTTTGCAAACCTCAAAATTTGGCTAAAAAAACACATGTTCCTCACATTTCTGTGGCATAAAGTTCTGGAATCTGAGGGGAGCCACAAATTTCCTTTCACCCAGCGTTCCCCCACGTCTCCTGATAAAAATGATGCCTCTCTTGTGTGGGTAGGCCTAGCGCCCGCGACAGGAAACGCCCCAAAGCGCAACGTGGACACAGCCAAATTTTTGAAGGAAAACAGAGGTGTTTTTTTGCAAAGTGCCTACCTGTAGATTTTGGCCTGTAGCTCAGCCGCCACCTAGGGAAACCTACCAAACCTGTGCATTTCTGAAAACTAGAGACCTAGGGGAATCCAAGATGGGGTGACTTGTGTGGCTCGGATCAGGTTCTGTTACCCAGAATCCTTTGCAAACCTCAAAATTTGGCTAAAAAAACACATGTTCCTCACATTTCTGTGGCAGAAAGTTCTGGAATCTGAGGGGAGCCACAAATTTCCTTCCACCCAGCGTTCCCCGCATCTCCTGATAAAAATGATACCTCACTTGTGTGGGTAGGCCTAGCGCCCGCAACAGGAAACGCCCCAAAGCGCAACGTGGACACAGCCAAATTTTTGAAGGAAAACAGGTGTTTTTTGCAAAGTGCCTACCTGTAGAGTTTGGCCTGTAGCTCAGCCGCCACCTAGGGAAACCTACCAAATCTGTGCATTTCTGAAAACTAGAGACCTAGGGGAATCCAAGATGGGGTAACTTGTGTGGCTCGGACCAGGTTCTGTTACCCAGAATCCTTTGCAAACCTCAAAATTTGGCTAAAAAAAACACATGTTCCTCTTTTCTGTGGCAGAAAGTTCTGGAATCTGAGAGGAGCCACAAATTTCCTTCCACCCAGCGTTCCCCCACGTCTCCCGATAAAAATGATACCTCGCTTGTGTGGGTAGGCCTAGCGCCCGCGACAGGAAACGCTCCAAAGCGCAACGTGGACACAGCCAAATTTTTGAAGGAAAACAGAGGTGTTTTTTGCAAAGTGCCTACCTGTAGATTTTGGCCTGTAGCTCAGCCGCCACCTAGGGAAACCTACCAAACCTGTGCATTTCTGAAAACTAGAGACCCAGGGGAATCCAAGATGGGGTGACTTGTGTGGCTTGGACCAGGTTCGGTTACCCAGAATCCTTTGCAAACCTCAAAATTTGGCTAAAAAAACACAAGTTCCTCACATTTCTGTGGCAGAAAGTTCTGGAATCTGAGAGGAGCCACAAATTTCCTTCCAACCAGCGTTCCCCCACGTCTCCCGATAAAAATGATACCTCACTTGTGTGGGTAGGCCTAGCGCCCGCGACAGGAAACGCCCCAAAGCGCAACGTGGACACAGCCAAATTTTTTAAGGAAAACAGAGGTGTTTTTTGCAAAGTGCCTACCTGTAGAGTTTGGCCTGTAGCTCAGCCGCCACCTAGGGAAACCTACCAAACCTGTGCATTTCTGAAAACTAGAGACCTAGGGGAATCCAAGATGGGGTGACGTGTGTGGCTCGGACCAGGTTCTGTTACCCAGAATCCTTTGCAAACCTCAAAATTTGGCTAAAAAAACACATGTTCCTCACATTTCTGTGGCAGAAAGTTCTGGAATCTGAGGGGAGCCACAAATTTCCTTTCACCCAGTGTTCCCCCACGTCTCCTGATAAAAATGATACCTCACTTGTGTGGGTAGGCCTAGCGCCCGCGACAGGAAACGCCCCAAAGCGCAACGTGGACACAGCCAAATTTTTGAAGGAAAACAGAGGTGTTTTTTGCAAAGTGCTTACCTGTAGAGTTTGGCCTGTAGCTCAGCCGCCACCTAGGGAAACCTACCAAACCTGTGCATTTCTGAAAACTAGAGACCTAGGGGAATCCAAGATGGGGTGACATGTGTGGCTCGGACCAGGTTCTGTTACCCAGAATCCTTTGCAAACCTCAAAATTTGGCTAAAAAAACACATGTTCCTCACATTTCTGTGGCAGAAAGTTCTGGAATCTGAGGGGAGCCACAAATTTCCTTCCACCCAGCGTTCCCCCACGTCTCCTGATAAAAATGATACCTCACTTGTGTGGGTAGGCCTAGCGCCCGCGACAGGAAACGCCCCAAAGCGCAACGTGGACACAGCCAAATTTTTGAAGGAAAACAGAGGTGTTTTTTGCAAAGTGCCTACCTGTAGAGTTTGGCCTGTAGCTCAGCCGCCACCTAGGGAAACCTACCAAACCTGTGCATTTCTGAAAACTAGAGACCTAGGGGAATCCAAGATGTGGTGACTTGTGTGGCTCGGACCAGGTACTGTTACCCAGAATCCTTTGCAAACCTCAAAATTTGGGTAAAAAAACACATGTTCCTCACATTTCTGTGGCAGAAAGTTCTGGAATCTGAGGGGAGCCACAAATTTCCTTTCACCCAGCGTTCCCCCACGTCTCCCGATAAAAATGATACCTCACTTGTGTGGGTAGGCCTAGCGCCCATGACAGGAAACGCCCCAAAGCGCAACGTGGACACAGCCAAATTTTTGAAGGAAAACAGAGGTGTTTTTTGCAAAGTGCCTACCTGTAGATTTTGGCCTGTAGCTCAGCCGCCACCTAGGGAAACCTACCAAACCTGTGCATTTCTGAAAACTAGAGACCTAGGGGAATCCAAGATGGGGTGACTTGTGTGGCTCGGACCAGGTTCGGTTACCCAGAATCCTTTGCAAACCTCAAAATTTGGCTAAAAAAACACAAGTTCCTCACATTTCTGTGGCAGAAAGTTCTGGAATCTGAGAGGAGCCACAAATTTCCTTCCACCCAGCGTTCCCCCACGTCTCCTGATAAAAATGATACCTCACTTGTGTGGGTAGGCCTAGCGCCCGCGACAGGAAATGCCCCAAAGCGCAACGTGGACACAGCCAAATTTTTGAAGGAAAACAGAGGTGTTTTTTGCAAAGTGCCTACCTGTAGAGTTTGGCCTGTAGCTCAGCCGCCACCTAGGGAAACCTACCAAACCTGTGCATTTCTGAAAACTAGAGACCTAGGGGAATCCAAGATGGGGTGACTTGTGTGGCTCGGACCAGGTTCTGTTACCCAGAATCCTTTGCAAACCTCAAAATTTGGCTTAAAAAAACACATGTTCCTCACATTTCTGTGGCAGAAAGTTCTGGAATCTGAGGGGAGCCACAAATTTCCTTCCACCCAGCGTTCCCCCACGTCTCCTGATAAAAATGATACCTCACTTGTGTGGGTAGGCCTAGCGCCCGCGACAGGAAACGCCCCAAAGCGCAACGTGGACACAGCCAAATTTTTGAAGGAAAACAGGTGTTTTTTGCAAAGTGCCTACCTGTAGAGTTTGGCCTGTAGCTCAGCCGCCACCTAGGGAAACCTACCAAACCTGTGCATTTCTGAAAACTAGAGACCTAGGGGAATCCAAGATGGGGTGACTTGTGTGGCTCGGACCAGGTTCGGTTACCCAGAATCCTTTGCAAACCTCAAAATTTGGTTAAAAAAACCACATGTTCCTCACATTTCTGTGGCAGAAAGTTCTGGAATCTGAGAGGAGCCACAAATTTCCTTCCACCCAGCGTTCCCCCACGTCTCCCGATAAAAATGATACCTCACTTGTGTGGGTAGGCCTAGCGCCCGCGACAGGAAACGCTCCAAAGCGCAACGTGGACACAGCCAAATTTTTGAAGGAAAACAGAGGTGTTTTTTGCAAAGTGCCTACCTGTAGATTTTGGCCTGTAGCTCAGCCGCCACCTAGGGAAACCTACCAAACCTGTGCATTTCTGAAAACTAGAGACCTCGGGGAATCCAAGATGGGGTGACTTGTGTGGCTCGGACCAGGTTCTGTTACCCAGAATCCTTTGCAAACCTCAAAATTTGGCTAAAAAAACACATGTTCCTCTCATTTCTGTGGCAGAAAGTTCTGGAATCTGAGGGGAGCCACAAATTTCCTTCCACCCAGCGTTCCCCCACGTCTCCCGATAAAAATGATACCTCACTTGTGTGGGTAGGCCTAGCGCCCGCGACAGGAAACGGCCCAAAACACAAAGTGGACACATCAAATTTTTTCATAGAAAACTGTGCTTACCTGTGGATTTTGGCCTCTAGCTCAGCCGGCACCTGGGGAAACCTAGCAAACCAGCGCATTTTTGAAAACTAGAGTCCTAGGGGAATCCAAGATGGGGTGATTTGCGGGGATCTGACCAGGTTCTGTTACCCAGAATCCTTTGCAAACATCAAAATTTGGCCCAAAAACACTTTTTCCTCTCATTTCGGTGACAGAAAGTTCTGGAATCTGAGAGGAGCCACAAATTTCCTTCCACCCAGCGTTCCCCTAAGTCTCTCCATAAAAATGGTACCTCACTTCTGTGGGTAGGCCTAGCGCCCACGAAAGGAAATGGCCCAAAACACAACGTGGACACAACATATTTTTTCACAGAAAACAGAGGTGTTTTTTGCAAAGTGCCTACCTGTGGATTTTGACCTCTAGCTCAGCTGGCCCCGGGGGGGGGGGGGAAATGCCCTAAATTAAATTTGACCCCCCACCCCCCCCCAAACCCCCCCTGCCCAGGAGCGACCCTTGCCTACGGGGTCGCTCCCCCTGCGTGACATTGGCGCCAAACAACAAATCCCCGGTGCCTAGTGGTTTCTGCCCCCTTGGGGGGCACAAATGGTCTAAATACAGTTTGCCCCCCAGGGGAGCGACCCTTGTCTGATGGGTCGCTCCCCATCTCTAAAAAAACAAACAAACAAAAAAAAACACACAAAAAAAAAAAATTGCCCTGGCGCCTACAGGTTTCTGCCCCCCCTGGGGGAAGATCGGCCTAATAATAGGCCGATCTTCCCCCAGGGGGGGCAGAAATGGCCTAAATTAAATTTGCCCCCCGAACCTCCACCCCCCCCTCGGTGCGACCCTTGCCTGCGTGACATTGGCGCCAATAAACAAATCCCCAGTGCCTAGTGGTTTCTGCCCCCTTGGGGGCAGATTGACCTAAAATCAACCAATCTGCCCCCAAGGGGGGCAGAAATGCTCTAAATACAGTTTGCCCCCCAGGGGAGCGACCCTTGTCTGATGGGTCGCTCCCCATCTCTAAAAAAACAAACAAACAAAAAAAAAAAACACAAAAAAAATTTGCCCTGGCAACAAGAGGTTTCTGCCCCCCCTGGGGGCAGAAATGGCCTAAAATAAATTTGCCCCCCCAACCCCGCCCCCCTCGGAGCGACCCTTGCCTACGGGGTCGCTCCCCCTGCGTGACATTGGCGCCAATAAACAAATCCCCGGTGCCTAGTGGTTTCTGCCCCCTTGGGGGCAGATTGACCTAAAATCGACCAATCTGCCCCCAAGGGGGGCAGAAATGGTCTAAACACAATTTGCCCCCCAGGGGTGCGTCCCTTGTCTGATGGGTCTCTCCTCATCTCTAAAAAAACAAACAAACAACAAAAAAAACACAAAAAATATAATTTGCCCTGGCGCCTACATGTTTCTGCCCCCCCTGGGGGCAGATCGGCCTAATACCAATAGGCCGATCTGCCCCCAGGGGGGGCAGAAATGGCCTAAAATAAATTTGCCCCCTTACCCCCACCCCCCCCCCGGGAGCGACCCTTGCCTACGGGGTCGCTCCCCTTGCGTGACGGCGCAAAAAAAAGATCCCTGGTGCCTAGTGGTTTCTGCCCTCCTTGGGGGCAGATTGACCTAAAATCGGCCGATCTGCCCCCAAAGCGGGCAGAAATGGCCTAAATACATTTTGCCCCTCCAGGGGAGCGACCCTTGTCCAAGGGGTCGCTCCCCATCTGTAAAACAAAAAAACAAAAAAATCCCTGGTGCCTAGTGGTTTCTGCCCCCCTTGGGGGCAGATCAGCCGAATCAAAATAGGCTGATCTACCCCCCAGGGGGGCAGAAATGGCCTAAAATAATCCCCCACCCAGGGAGCGACCCTTGCCTAAGGGGTCGCTCCCCTTGCGTGAAATTCACGCAAAAAAAACCTCCCTGGTGTCTAATGGTTTCTGCCCCCCTTGGGGGCAGATTGGCCTCATCAAAATAGGCCAATCTGCCCCCAAGGGGGTCAGAAATGGCCTAAATATACTTTGCCCCCTAGGGGAGCGACCCTTGCCTAAGGGGTCGCTCCCCACCTAAAAAAAAGGAAAACATAACAAAAAGAAAAAATAAAAGAAATGATCCCTGGTGCCTAGAGGTTTCTGCCCCCCCTGGGGGCAGATCAGCCTAATAATAGGCCGATCTGCCCCCAGGGGGGGCAGAAAAGGCCTTCCCAAATAAATGCCCCCCCTGGGAGCGACCCTTGCCCAAGGGGTCGCTCCCGTTGCGTGAAATTTGCGCAAAAAAAAAAACTCCCTGGTGTCTAATGGTTTCTGCCCCCCTTGGGGGCAGATTGGCCTCATCAAAATAGGCCAATCTGGCCCCAAGGGGGGCAGAAATGGCCTAAATATATATTGCCCCGTAGGGGAGCGACCCTTGCCTAAGGGATCGCTCCCCACCTAAAAAAAAAGATAACATCACAAAAAAAAAAAAAAAAAAGCTCCCTGGTGCCTAGAGGTTTCTGTCCCCCCTGGGGGCAGATCGGCCTAATAATAGGCCAATCTGCCCCCAGGGGGGGCAGAAAAGGCCTTCCTAAAAAAATGCCCCCCCTGGGAGCGACCCTTGCCCAAGGGGTCGCTCCCTTTTGACAGTTTCATTGCAAAAAAAAAAAAATCCCTGGTGTCTAGTGGGGTTTCAAAAGCCGGATTGCAAGCAATCCGGCTTTTGAAACCCTGTGAGAGACTTCAAAGGGAAGGAAATACATTTCCTTCCCTTTGAAGCCTCTCGGGGCCTCCCCCATGGGATTGAAAGAGAAATGCAAAAGCATTTCTCTTTCAATCGCACTGGAAGCTCTGCTTCCAGCGCGATGGGGGAGACCCTGTGACTAATCAGCGCGCGTGCGCGCTGACGTCACAGGGGGGGTTGGGGGGGTCGGGGGTGGGAGGGGAAGGGCTTCCCCTTCCATCCCTGACTTGGGGGGGTGGGGGGGAACCCCACAGAGGGAGCGCTAGTGCTCCCTCTGGGCTCTGTGCACAGGACGTAATGGTTACGTCCTGGGCACAGCAGCACTGTGCCTCAGGACGTAACCATTACGTCCTGGGCACAGAAGGGGTTAAAAAAAAAAGTAAAATAATTTGTTGTCTTGTTTTGTGATTTGAAATAAGTGAGAGATTACACTATTTGAATGTATACATTATTTAAATAAACATTAAATGATTTGTTTACATTTAAAGATACATCTCCCAACCACCACACATGGGCCCCACATGAGTGAGAAGATACCGGCCCAGAGTTTTCGGGCTATTTTCGTGACCTGTCCAACATGCAAGGAAGAGACATAGTTCAGAAATACAGTAAGGAGCAACCCATCCATTGAAATCAAACTCAGGCTCTTAATCTTTGTCTGTTTCTGAAATATTTTTAAGATGGATCATGTTATCCTAGCTGAATGTGATTGGAGCCACCTCTGAGGAATCCAACAACACGATGGGACATCTGCTTCAATGATGCACATGGTAGAAATAGGGGACTTGTTGTGAGGTCTTTTGGGCTCCTGAAAGCCAGATCACCAGGATAAATCATGAGGAGCCCTCCTCTCCTCACTCAAAAGTGTGTGTAAAATCACAATGCTATGTTGTATGCTATACAACATGGGCCTAAGGCAGAACATCCTTTTCAGTCCTGATGATGATTACAATGAGGATGCTCAGGGTGATGTTGCAGATTTGCCAAATGAAGATGATAGTGGTGATGAAGAAGGGGATGATATGAGACAAGATGAAATAGACAATTTCTTCTTATGTGGAAAGTAATATGATGCAATATTAATTACTTTGTATGCACTATTTCCTTACAGGTGAAGTACGTATTGTGGGATCACAGTATTTTATGCGGTTAGTTCTCTGTACACTTAAGGTAGTTGTATTTGGGATTATTTACTGCTTGTGCATACATTGTTAATTTAAATGTTAACAAGATTAAGTATATGACATATATATTATCTGTAATTAGTATGTGAAAAGTGAAACTTTGCAAATGTAGAAACGTGTATCAAAATGTGTATTAATTAACATGTAGAATAATGTGTTATACAATTTCAATAATATTTTTACAAGTCTCGTCAAACAGTCATTCTCTGCAGGACAAAGAATTCATGGGAGGATCTTGGATCGTGTAAGATACATGATTTGTGATGTACGGATCTGAATTGTACACAACGTGTTTACTGTTATGGTACTTGGTATTCTGATACTGTAACAGTTCTCACCATTGCAATGTGTGTTCTCAATAATTTTTTGTTAGGATCTATTTCTACATATACAATAAATTGAAAGTAGCTATTGTGTATATATTTTTCCAGGCAACGATTATACATTAACATTCTTTATACATATTAATATTTCTTTGTTTTTTATGAGTAAAAAATAAAATGTAACCTCAGCACCATGATTGTATTGGCCCTTATATGAGTTTTCATATATTTAGCTTTTTTCGCCTAACACTTTTAAACACATGTACATTACACTGTAATGTAATGTAGTCTTCCTCCGGGTTGCAGTTGAAGAATAAGAGACAATGCTAAATCCTTGATCCTCAAGCTAGTGCACACTAATACTTAGATAAGTTTAAGATTAAGCCAAGACTGAGGTCAGTGAAAGTCAAAACCCATCCTTGGAAATCATACATTATTTTTTCTCTATATTTCTAAAAGTCGCAGCCCTTCAGACACTTTGACAAGGGGCGCTCAAACTTTAATTTGCATATAAACTGAATGTCCTCACGTCAGTATTTCTTGACAAGTATTGTAACCAGATCAAGGAAAGACTTTAGAGTGCACAATATATGCATTTGAGTTCAAACTGAACATTATAAGATAAGGCATTCTTGAGAGTGCCAGAAACTCCAACCCACTTTTAAGTTGCACCTGCTGTCATCCAACACATTGATGAAGCCTGTAAGTGTATATTATTTTAATTAACTGCTTGAACACTACAGGGTCATTAGGAGTTTGTCAGTCTCAGGACCACCAACAGACTGGTGGAGAAGCCAAATTATGACCATGGAGGCTTTCCCAACGGAATACAGCCAATGCACTGTCGGCACCGCCAGTGCAGTCAGGACACCATAGACAACAGTAGCCACCTAAGGCCAGCGGAGACCATGTTCCCACTGAACAGATTATACGGCTGCACACCACCAAGGTTTCCACCACGGTCGCACCACCACGGAAACCCTGTCCTAAACCAACTCTATTGAAGGAGATACTCACCTTACGGAACATGTACCTATCTTGAGCCACCATGGAACCTGAGCTACATGTCTTCCCACTGCTCCTTCTGCCCAACGACTCTGGAACCAGTGACGACTACAAAAGCAACTGTGAGTATGCACACTTACGTGTCACCATTGCACAATGCCAATGTATCTACACACACACAACATACACATCCTGAACGGGTGGCAATGGCAACAAACAAGTACCCTCAAACTAACATGCACACCCACACACAGCCACATCCACACACACTTCTCAAACACACACTAACCTGCAGATACACATTGCCGGCACAAACACAACAACACACATCACTTCCAAATTACACAACTACACCACAAACACACAACCTCAACATCAGAGAACCAACACACACAATCACACATCCAAACAATGAGGCATAAGTCATACCCGCAAACACACATCACAACGAATCTGACATGCCAGTCACCACACACATGCACACAATTCAACCACACAAGAACACACAACACTCCAAATAACACATGTCAACACAATCACTACAAACAATATCAACATAAATCCATGTCCTAAACACATATATGCTCATCACATAATACAAACCCACCATTGGAGGGCAAAAGCAATGCACACACCCACACATGCTGGCCATACACAACATGCAGCACAACCATCTCATACATAAAACGTACTCACACACAAACTAAAACAGCCAAGACCAAAACAGCCACAAGGAATGAAAGGCAGGACAAAAATGTAACCTTGGAACCAACAACTGGTTGGCCCAGATGTATGACAACAAATAAATAAATAGATACACAGAACTATGTGCATAATAACAAGGCCACAGCCCAGTCCAAACACATATGTGCATCATGCACATGTGGCACATCCAGGTGCCCCATACTTGACTCCGGACTGTCATATAACCTCCACAAGTGAATGTATCAAGGGGGCAGGCAGGTAACTCAGGGAATTGGAGGGTCAGAAGGTAGGTTTGGGTTTAGGTTTGGGAGGTGGGTCTTTGGGCTTGGGAAGTGGGGTTTAGATCGAGGCTTAGGGGAAGGCTTGGAACTCTTGGGAGGGGTTGATTCCTTGGTGGCCAACGACTCCAGAACCAGTGACGACTACAACAGCAACTGTGAGTATGCACACTTACCTGTCGCCATTGCCAATGCCAATGTATCTAGGCACACACAACATACACATCCTGAACGGGGGCGATGGCAACACACACTTACCCTCAAACTAACATGCACACCCACACACAGCACATACACACACACTTCTAAAACACACACTAACTTGCAGATACACAGCACTGGCACCAACACAACAACACACAACAGTACCAAATTACACAACTACACCACAACCACACAACCTAAACATCAGAAAACCAACACACACAATCACACATCCAAACAATGAGGCATAAGTCATACCCGCAAACACACATCACAACGGATCTGACATACCAATCACCACACACATGCACACAGTTCAACCACACAAGAACACACAACACTCCAAATAACACATGTCAACACAATCACTACAAACAATATCAACATAAATCCATGTCCTAAACACATATATGCTTATCACATAATACAAACCCACCACTGGAGGGCAAAAGCAATGCACTCACCCACACATGCTGGCCACACACAACATGCAGCACAACCACCTCATACATAAAACATACTCACACACAAACTAAAACAGCCAAGACCAAAACAGCCATAAGTAACGAAAGGCAGGACAAAAAAGTAACCTTGGAACCAACAACTGGTTGGCCCAGATGTATGAAAATAAATAAATAAATAGATACACAGAACTATGCGCATAATAACAAGGCCATAGCCCAGTCCAAATACATGTGTGCATCATGCACATGTAGTAGATCCAAGTGCCCCATACTTGACTCCGGACTGCCATATAACCTCCGCAAGTAGATGTATCAACGGGGCAGGCAGGTATCTCAGGGAATTGGAGGGTCAGAAGGTGGGTTTGGGTTTAAGTTTGGGAGGTGGGTCTTTGGGCTTGGGAAGTGGGGTTTAGATCGAGGCTTAGGGGAAGGCTTGGAACTCTTGGGAGGGGTTGATTTCTTGGTGGCCAACAACTCCGGAACCTGTGACGGCTACAACAGCAACTGTGAGTATGCACACTTACCTGTCACCATTGCGCAATGCCAATGTATCTAGGCACATACAACATACACATCCTGAACGGGTGGCGATGGCAACACACACATACCCTCAAACTAACATGCACACCCACACACAGCCACATACACATACACTTCTAAAACTCACACTAACCTGCAGATACACAGCACCGGCACAAACACAACACACAACACTACCAAATTACACAACTACACCACAACCACACAACCTCAACATCAGAGAACCAACACACACAATCACACATCCAAACATTGAGGCATAAGTCATACCCTCAAACACACATCAGATTGGATCTGACATACCAATCACCACACACACGCACACAGTTCAACCACACAAGAACACACAACACTCCAAATAACACATGTCAACACAATCACTACAAACAATATCAACATAAATCCATGTCCTAAACACATATATGCTCATCACATAATGCAAACCCACCATTGGAGGGCAAAAGCAATGCACACACCCACACATGCTGGCCATACACAACATGCAGCACAACCATCTCATACATAAAACGTACTCACACACAAACTAAAACAGCCAAGACCAAAACAGCCACAAGGAATGAAAGGCAGGACAAAAATGTAACCTTGGAACCAACAACTGGTTGGCCCAGATGTATGACAACAAATAAATAAATAGATACACAGAACTATGTGCATAATAACAAGGCCACAGCCCAGTCCAAACACATATGTGCATCATGCACATGTGGCACATCCAGGTGCCCCATACTTGACTCCGGACTGTCATATAACCTCCACAAGTGAATGTATCAAGGGGGCAGGCAGGTAACTCAGGGAATTGGAGGGTCAGAAGGTGGGTTTGGGTTTAGGTTTGGGAGGTGGGTCTTTGGGCTTGGGAAGTGGGGTTTAGATCGAGGCTTAGGGGAAGGCTTGGAACTCTTGGGAGGGGTTGATTCCTTGGTGGCCAACGACTCCAGAACCAGTGACGACTACAACAGCAACTGTGAGTATGCACACTTACCTGTCGCCATTGCCAATGCCAATGTATCTAGGCACACACAACATACACATCCTGAACGGGGGCGATGGCAACACACACTTACCCTCAAACTAACATGCACACCCACACACAGCCACATACACACACACTTCTAAAACACACACTAACTTGCAGATACACAGCACTGGCACCAACACAACAACACACAACAGTACCAAATTACACAACTACACCACAACCACACAACCTAAACATCAGAAAACCAACACACACAATCACACATCCAAACAATGAGGCATAAGTCATACCCGCAAACACACATCACAACGGATCTGACATACCAATCACCACACACACGCACACAGTTCAACCACACAAGAACACACAACACTCCAAATAACACATGTCAACACAATCACTACAAACAATATCAACATAAATCCATGTCCTAAACACATATATGCCCATCACATAATACAAACCCACCATTGGAGGGCAAAAGCAATGCACTCACCCACACATGCTGGCCACACACAACATGCAGCACAACCACCTCATACATAAAACATACTCACACACAAACTAAAACAGCCAAGACCAAAACAGCCATAAGTAACGAAAGGCAGGACAAAAAAGTAACCTTGGAACCAACAACTGGTTGGCCCAGATGTATGAAAATAAATAAATAAATAGATACACAGAACTATGCGCATAATAACAAGGCCATAGCCCAGTCCAAATACATGTGTGCATCATGCACATGTAGTAGATCCAAGTGCCCCATACTTGACTCCGGACTGCCATATAACCTCCACAAGTAGATGTATCAACGGGGCAGGCAGGTATCTCAGGGAATTGGAGGGTCAGAAGGTGGGTTTGGGTTTAAGTTTGGGAGGTGGGTCTTTGGGCTTGGGAAGTGGGGTTTAGATCGAGGCTTAGGGGAAGGCTTGAAACTCTTGGGAGGGGTTGCCCCCGGCCCAGCAGGAAAGGCCCTGCAACACAGAGGCCGGCTCCGAATGGTGGAAAGGGTGCGACGGGTGCAGTTGCACCCATCGCGATTTTCACTGTCTGCTATGCAGACAGTGAAAATCATGCTGGGGCCCTGTTAGGGGGCCCCTGCACTGCCCATGCCATTGGCATGGGCAGTGCAGGGGCCCCCAGGGGCCCCACGACACCCGTTCCCGCCATCCTGTTCCTGGCGGTAAAAACCGCCAGAAACAGGATGGCGGAAAGGGGGTCGGAATCCCCATGGCGGCGCTGCTTGCAGCGCCGCCATGGAGGTTCAGCCCTGCCAGGGGTATTCCGGTGGGTAACCGCCGGATCCCCTTTTCTGTCCGCGGCGGTCAGAATGGGCACTGAAGCACCGCCAGCCTGTTGGCGGTGCTTCCGTTGCCCGCGGCCCTGGCAGGTTAGGACCGCCAGGGTCAGAATGAGGCCCTATGTGTCTTGGGAGGAGGGGTGGAGGTGCAGGGACATGCTGTGGTGGATGGGTGACAGTCTGTTGGGGTGGTGACTGCAGGCATGGGGGATGTGCTGCATGTAGGCATGTCTGTTGTTGTGGTGTTTGCAGATGTGGTGACTGGGGTGGATGTTTGCAGGTCTGCTATTGTGGAGACTGTGGGTAGGATAATAGTTGTGGTTAGATCAGTGAATACTGGTGTGGTTTCTGCAAGTGTGTCCAGTATAGTTTTTGTGATGGGTGGAATGGTGGAGGAGTCAGTGCAGATAGTGAGTGTTTGTGTGTCTGCAGGTGGGTATTGTTTGTGTGCATGCTGGTGGTGGGTCTTGTGGTGCTTGTGTTTGTCAGCGGTACTCTTGGATGTTGAGGTGGATGCATGCTTGTCTGTCTGTGTGCCTTGGCTGGGAGGGGGAAGAGGGGTTTGGGATTGGGAAGAGAAAGGTGGGGGGGATGGAAGGCAAAATTTAACTGGCTCCCATCAGTGTGGAAGTGTGGAGGCCAGAGCCTAAAAGGATCTCTGTAGGCCGGCCAGTATACCATGAATGCCCTCCAGGAACACATTGCTCTGCTGGACTTGAGTTGCCAGTCCCTGGATGAAATTCACAATGGTCAACTGACCGACAGAGATCAACCTCAGGAGGTCAGTAGCCCCCTCACTTGAGAGAAGGAGACACCCACCCTCCTGAGTGAGCAGGCACAAACAAATGGGTGGAGAGCTACAGAGAGGGCAGTGGTAGTGAGGGAGTGGTGGACAAAGATAGTGCTGGGGTGGTCCCAGAAGGGTCAACCCGGGAGTGTCCACTGGATGAGGATTCTGAAGATGATGATGTGGATCCTGTCTCCCCTGTTGCACTCTCCTTATCACTCGGTCCCTTGCTGTCAGTAATATCAGCATTCTATGTCCCATGGCCAGCAACACCCCCACTCGCCTGTGCCTCGTCTCCTGCTGATGCTGATGCATAGAGAGAAGGAGGGAGGGGGAGAGTGAGAAGGGGAGAGGGAGAAGGAGATAGGGTGTCATCACATTCTTCACATATACACATTTCAACATGGACAGCTGTATGTATACATCTCCTGGCAAGGCTATCTCATATAGCAACCCACATAACCTTCATCATGTCACACATGTTACTTCTATCCAGCCTTTTATGTCATTCCACATCATAATCCAATTATGGTAGCATGAATGGACCATTCCAAGATATCACCTGTAAAGATACGACAGCATGCTCATCATGCCCAGGCGGAAACTGAGAATGAGTCCTAATCCTGATCATATCTCTCCATACTCCTATCACCTTTTTGAAAAGCAGTTGACTAGTCACAACATAGCATGCACGTTCTGATTCTACACCTGATCAGTCTATGTCCATAAGTAATGTCCCATGGTAGTTAAGACAACTCTATTCACAGACCACAGAGCACCTGTCATTCAAATAACATGCCTGGCTGAACCATCTGTACAAAAATGCCATAATGGATACAACCACTGATGTTGCCACAACATGAAACACTCCCATACAGGTGATATCTGATGTGTAGAATACATGTCTGGAGAACAGCCATGCCACTACATGTACCAAATCCCAGAGGAACATCTGCAGGCACTAAACACTGATACACCACATCACTTCTAACATGCATGTGCAGCTACAGTGGGCTACATAGCACACATGAGACATCCACTGACAACCACTGAGTACAGTGTAAGAACACATAAACATTAGCTAGCCACGAAATACATCATATGTCACCTAACATTACACCTGACATGCAGTTACAGGTCCACGACATGACTACATGAGTAAACCAATTATTGTCTTACTCTATTACATGTGCCCCCAAGTAACCATTAAGACATGATGTAGGCGGCTAATGACATATGTGTCACTGTTATTGGTAGGGCATTGGCATATTGACAAAGGGTAGCTCTGCCTAGTCACTTACCTCCTCTAGAACAAAGCCATTGGGATAAATGTGATTTGCCCACATGTCAATGGCAGGGAAAAGCATCAAAAGGGCAAATAGACAATTTCAGACACCCAAAGTAGAATAGCCTTCCCTTACAACCTTCACACACCCCATAGATGCAGTCATGGATATGTCTTGACACAGGTGATCTAAATGTAAATATAGCAAACCATGATGCCAGATCTACATCAAATAGCCAGGCAATGTAGGTACTATGTATTCCCACTTGTCTAAATACATGTAGCACCTACAACAGTGTCACAGTTACTACAGTGTGACTGCAAACACCAAACAACCAGAGCCAAGTACAAGGATACAGTCAGTACTTACCCCTTGTGGCTGCTGTGCTGCTCTCAAACACCTATCCACCTCAGGGTAGGTCACTGCCAAAATGAGGGCCATTGGGGGGGTCAGGGTCTGATGGGCACTCCTCCCTCATTGGGAGGACATCCCCAGCAGGGCATCAGTGATCTTCTGGGCCCAACGTCTCAGGTTTCCCCACCACTTTTGACAATGGGTGCTCCTCCAGCTGTGGACCCTCAAGGTCCGCACTTACTTAGTGATGGCACACCAGATCCCCTTCTTTTGATGGGTGTTCACCTGCATGGATGACACAGACAGAAGGAGAAAGTCATGTACACATGCACAATATCATTAAGAGTAGTAAGCACACATATCCATACTTTCTGCTCACATGCCTTCAAAATATGCCAACTGCATGCATCTAAACCCTTGCCAGTTCGCATGCCTGAATAAACATCACATACAACACATATCACACATAGCTAGGGCACTGGACTTACCTGTTCCTCCGGTGCCCCATATAGCTGTTCATACAGGGGTAGGACCTCCTCCACAAGCTTTTCCAGCTCTTCCGGGTTGAAGGCAGGGGCTCTATCACCTGCAGGATGTGGCATGATGGCTCCCAGAGGCAGTACAAAGCAGCTCACATTGTGGAGGTCTTGCTGGCAACAGTGTCAGAAGGCAAGTGAGCAAAACAGCAGAAAATGTCAGTCACTGCCACCTCGTACAGGACCATCACTGGCGGCGGTCATGCCCATTGGCCTCAGTTCATTAAAGGCAGCAATTTTAACCAATGACAAGTTTCACAGCGGTTGTGGCTGCCTGCTGCCATGACGACTTCTGCCTGCAGACTTAGGTCACTTCTATCTGTCCACTACAGTAGGTCAGACACCTGCCATTTTGGGCACATGTAATTGATGGAAGGCCTTAAATATCTGCATCAGTCACTTTCTCCCCCAATTGTTAGTGTTACCATATGTTGGGCTCTCATGTTTGTGCAACATTTTGTGAGAGAATCTTCATGCCATGACGTAATGAGGCTGTCTCTATGTTGAGAACTATGTAAAGCTAACTCGAGGTACATAGGCCATGGCTAGGTATAAGTAGATTTCAAAACATATGTGTGATTAGGCCTGGACAGCTAAGTCAGCCACACATGTACAATTACATAGCTTTCATATGTACAATCCAATTTACATGATAGCCAATGTGCAGCTATGAGGGTGAATTATATGCATATCCATGGTCTGTATTTTATTTGTCAGCAGTCCTAGGCATCCTCAACATATATTATGTGTCAGGTAATATAAATTGTGTTGGATAACTCATTGTACATTCTCTCCTCTCAACATAGTTGTCCTGCCATGAGGAGAGTGAGACAACCACCAGGGTATTATCCATTAGATGAACTGGCAACCATGCAGGACAGGCAAGTCATTCAGACAAATCATCTGAATTATCATACCATCATGGTTCTATGTACAAAGGTGGAGCCAGATCTGATGTCATCCATTGGCAATCCCTATTGCATACCTCCCATAGCACAAGTATTGTCAGTGCTACACTTCCTGCCCACAGGGACCTTTCAGAATACTGACACCTTAACAGAAGGGATGTCTCAGCCCATGTTCAGTCTGGTGTTGAAAGATGTACTGTGTGCATTGTTGAAACACCTGGACAGCTACTTCAGGTTCCCCCAAAGAGCGGATTTGGTGTTTGTGAAGTTTGACACATTCATCAAGTGGTAGAAGGCATTGATGGCACCCATGTAGCCCTGGTCCCTCCCAGTGCCAATGAACTGGTGTATATGAATAAGAAGAACTACCACTCAATCAACGTACAGGTGGTGTGTCTGACAGACCAGTACATCTCACAAGTCACAGCCAAATTTACTGGATTAGTGCATGATTCCTAAGTAATGCGGAACAGCAATGTTCCACATCTGATGGCACGACTACTGGCTGCTTGGTAAGAATGCATTGTATTGTGTATTTCAGTGTTATGTCACCTGTCATCACAAATTATAGCCAGTTACAGAACCGATTAATGAATAGTTCTACCATTGTGTTCACAGATGACTCTGGCTATCCAAACCTTCCTTGGCTGTTGACACCAGTGAGGTACCCAGCCATGCCAGGGGAAGTCTGTTTCATTGAGGTCCATGAGAGGGCAATGCGTGTAATCAAATTAAAATTTGGGCTCCCGAAGGCAAGATTAATGTGCCTGGTCCTTTCTGGAGGCACGCTCCTCTGCTAGCCTCACAAGGTATGCCAAATAACCGTTGCCTGCTACACAATCTAGCCCTGAGACATCAGATACCATTGAGAGCAGATGAGGGTGAGGCAGCTGGATCAGTGTCTGGTAATGCTCTAGGACAGAGCTCATCAATCAATACTTCCCCTGACATACAGGTATGTGAAGTGGACCTATACAAGTGTTGAATGTGCAAATTTAGATGTGGATGGCTGCCATTACACCTACTGACTTAAATCATCAGTGGGGGTGTAATCAGCACCAATGCCTATGTGTGAGTTGTGAAAGAACACTGATAGGTTGTAAGGTGTACAGTAATAGAGGGCTAGCTCAAACATGTATTGTTACATCTGATACTAATATACACTTCTGGAATAGACAAGTCAGTATTTTGCTATGTTTCTTGCATTATCCTATCCTCTTTTCCTTCCAGTAACTGAAATTGATATTTCCTGTTCGGCTCTGCAACGTATGGCATGAGGTATTCACTGTCAGTAGCTAATAGTATTAGACGGCAGGCATGGGAGTTGTAAATGACAGATAGCTGGAAAATGCATATTGTTACAGTGGGATGGAAACTTGTTTTTACTCCCTTCATACATGTCAAATTGTGACTGCTTCGTCATTTCCTATTACCAGTGGGGTTGGAGGGATGTGAAATGGTGTATTTCATGTCACTTGAAGTATGTGGTCCTTGTGTAAAGAATGGATCATGGCCTCTGGTTACACAGAGGGTGGAGTACTTTGTGATGTCCATGAGGCCTACCTGTGTTTGCATTCTGAAGTTGCTCTCCAAGGTGCTGATAACTGTACAGTGAGAAAGGTGAATGTTACTTCCAGCAGGTATAGGCCCTATGTTTGTGTATGGTTAATCTACTCAGTCCTTGGTGATGTCATATTTGTGTTCCAGGGGATATGTGATCATGTAGCTTTGGTATGTCTTTCTGAAGAGTCTGTACCTGATGATATATAGGTCCAATCTGGGTGCCCCTGCTTTGTAGGTGGGTTATTATGGGCATGACTTCTGTTACATGTATTTGTGCATTGTGTGCCACTACACATTCCATCCTGATAGTACTCTCTGTCATCCTCTATTTGCAGATTGGAATACTCACCATACTATGTTGTTGGCCTGGATCGCAACCTCCCTGACACCTGTCCTGTGATATTTGTGTTGTTTTGTGTCTCATGCTGTGGAAGCTTCCATCTGATGACCATTACACTGCCTTTGGCCAGGGAGGCATGACCTCACCACAGTTGGTAAGCATGGCAATTGTTGTATTGTTAAAGACACTTATACAATAGCTATGTTTAATTGTGATTTATGGTGCATATCTTGATAGCTAAGGTCAAAATCAAAGTACATAAATAAAAAAGAGGTGATGAGTTAGGTCATGGTAAATGGATTCATCAGAGTAGCAGTTGATTACATGGGTACAGTGTCCAGTGTCCTTGTACCATGGGAAAATTGAGTCAGAACAGTCTACAGGGTGTTTCAATGGCACACAAGGGTGACATATCCGATGTTCACTTCCTGTCGGTACATTTGGTCTTGGCATCTGCTCCAGCTGGATGTCTGGGTGGGCGTTCATGTTTGCGGGGGTTACTCAGCTACAGAGTGTGGGGTGTCTGAGACATGTGGTTCCCCTGGCATGGCCTCCATTCCTCTGGCTGCCACAGATGTAGGTGGGGCAAATGTTAGGTTGCTAGTGGAAGGGGCCTGATGGTGTGTTGAGGACCCAATGAGGATGGTATTGATGTCCCTCAGCACCCCTGCAATGATAGCTATGGTGGCATTATGGGTCTGCCATTGCTGCATTACTTCCTGGTGGTATTCCCTCTGTAGCCTCTGATTCTCCCCCAACATGGTAATAATTTGGCCAATCCGGTCATGGGAATTCTGGTATGCTCCCAGGACTTGGGAGATAGTTTTCTGGTCAGTGGAGTCCCTTTAAGGCCCAGTCCTCTGGCCCATAGCATCCCTCTCATGAGGCTAACCCCCTGGCATGGTGTACCCACTCCCAGTGGTAGCAGGGCCTTCATTGTCAGGGATGTCAAGGTTTGACTCAGGTCCCTGTACTGTGGGGCACACAACAAATTGAACAAGCCTTGGGACACAGGTCGGGGGGTGAATGGTTGGTTGTGATGTAGTTGCACCAGGGGTGGGGGTGTGGATTTGGTCAGAGTGAGGCAGGGAATCATTGACTGACCAGGTGTCCCAGATGGGTCAGGTTGTTCATCATTGTCCAGAAATCCAGGCATGTTGTCCCCACTGGGGCCTTCATCCTGAAGGGGACTGGCCGTGTCTGGTATCCTCTCCATGGTGGCAATGGCTGGGTTGCCTGTGCAGGCAGGGAGACATAGAGTGCAGGTTGGAATATGTGCAGATGGTGGCTTTACATGATTCCCTGCAATGACATTAACAAATGCTTCACAGCATACCTTTGTTGTACATACCACTGTGTGACTTGATTGCCATACTTCATGTTGGGAGCTGTCATACAAGTTAGATATAGATTGCACTGCAGATGGGTACTATATTTGTCTGATTATTGAAATCACTGTTCACCTCTGTTACCTAGTTATTTGTGAGGCTTGCTAGATGTCACAAATTATAGCTGTACAGTGCACAAGTCTGTGTCATAGTGGTAACACAGTATGTGAGTATGCAAGGGTAATGGTCCTTTTTCTAGATGTTGTACATCTGCATCAACTTAGCAATCTTACTTTCCAACCCAGGTCAGTCTATTTCTGCCTTGGGATATTTGATCAGTAGGCATGTGGAATGGTCACTCAGCTGTAGCTGTATGTTGTTTTATATGCTATTGTGAGTGTGACATTGAATTTCTGTCATTGCCATGTACTGGTCCTCACTAGGTCAATCTAGATGATGTACCTAGTACTTTAGTTGTGCATGCATGATGTGATGTGCTGTGCACATGCAAGGTTTTCAAAAAGCTGGGTTAGTGCATTCTGGGAGTCGTAGTGATTTGATTTGCCAGCAGTTAACGTGCCATTGTCAAGGGCTGTGGGGCAACTTGGCTGAGTGTAGTGGTGGCATGCAGGAGTGGGGTATTAGGTTAATAGGTGGGAGCTGCAGTGGGAAATTTAGTTAATTAGGGAGTATTTGGGTGGTGAGGAAGTGTGTATGACAATATAGTTGTGTGACATGACTGTTGTGGGTACTTACCAGACTCCAGTCCCCCAGGTATTCCAGTCAGGCCCTCTGGATGCAGTATGTCCATGATCTTCTCTTCCCATGATGTAAACTGTGGGGGAGAGGAAGGGGGAGGTGGCCTACCACGAGTCTTGAGCATTGCTAATTGGTGGTCTTCACAGTATGACTCTTAATACGACAGTCCGATGACCACCACCATGGCGGTCTTTAGAGGGCTGCCACAGCAGCAGTCTTTCAAAAAGACTGCCAAAGTCGTAATGATGCCATATGTGCTGACAACTGTCAGTAAACTATTCTTCTTGCTGATTCTAGTGCACCACACCCATATCCACACTAAAAGGTCCAGGAAATACAGACTCTCCTTCGCAGAGTAGCAAGGCAGCCAAGCTGACCCAGTGACGTGAGTCTTTTTATTCTTGTTGTATCCCAAACCCCCTTATGCTCAAGGGCAGTGCATGCATTAAGGTTGTCTTTACTTGTTTCATTTGCTGTCCCTGCTGGGAAAAAAGGGTCCAGCATTGTCTCCATGGTTGGAACCACTGGAGTGTGTGACACTCTTCTATCAGGAAAAACACCATTCGCCATACACTAAATCATGTAGAGGATATGAGTGGTCAGCTGATGGGAGAGCTTTAGGGTTTTGGTATAATTTCTATGACCATCCCCTGTCTTTACTCCCAGGTAAAGCTGCTGCATAGAACTCAATGTTCTGAAATCTGGGAAAGGAAAGAAGCAGTTAAGGGCCATATTTATACTTTTTGACGCAAAACTGCGCTAACGCAGTTTTGCGTCAAAAAAATTAGCGCCGGCTAATGCCATTCTGAAGCACCATGCGGGCACCGTATTTATTCAATGACGTTAGCCAGCGTTAGCCGCCGGCGCTGTCTGGTGTGCGTTAAAAAAAATGACGTACACCAGGCAGCGCCGGCGTAGGGGAAAATGGAGCTTGGGCGCCAAAAAATGGGGCAAGTCAGGCTGAGGCAAAATTTGCGCCGCAACCCGATTTGCGTCATTTTTTTTTTACTCCCAACCCCCATTGACATGACTCCTGTCTTAGCAAAGACAGGAGTCATGCCCCCTTGCCCAATGGCCATGCCCAGGGGACTTCTGTCCCCTGGGCATGGTCATTGGGCATAGTGGCATGTGGTGGGGCACAAATCAGGCCCCCCTATGCCACAAAAAAATAAAATAAAATACTTACCTGAACTTACCTTAATGTCCCTGGGATGGGTCCCTCCAGCCTTGGGTGTCCTCCTGGGGTGGGCAAGGGTGACATGGGATGTCCCTGGGGGAATGGGAGGGCACCTCTGGGCTCCTTCCGAGCCCACAGGTCCCTTAACGCTTGCCTTTTCCAGGCGCTAAAAAACGGCGCAAAAGCGTCGGTACGTCATTTTTTTTGACCCGCCCACTCCCGGGCGTGAATTTTGCCCGGGAGTGTAAATACGGCGCACATGCCTCGGAGTAAATTTTTTAGACGGGAACGCCTACCTTGCATCTCATTAACGCAAAGTAGGTGTCCACGCTAAAAAATTACGCAAACTCCATGGACTTTGGCGCTAGACGCGTCTAACGCCAAAGTATAAATATGGAGTTAGTTTTGCGTCGGAATTGCGTTAAAAAAAACTACGCAATTCCGGCGCAAACAGAGTATAAATATGCCCCTAAGTATCTTTGCCCAAGTCTTTTGGCTCAATAGGAAAACAAGTGTGTAATCTCAAATGTCGAATTCCCAACCTGACATCAATAACTATTTCCTTGCTAGTTACAACTTGGCTCAATGCCAACAGCCATGGGAGTCATGCTCTGAACACTCTGTACAGAGGACAAAAAGACATTGGGCAGAAATCCTCCAGTAACAATAGAATTCTGAGAACAATAAAATTACAGAACTGTACTGTATATAACCACCACTCCAGAGTTACTATCATAGTCCATAGGCATGATCTCAAAATAAATGATAAAGGGTGGCTCAAGCTCTGCTGGAGAAGCTGAATAAATAATCATGCAAAGCATGCACTTTTGTTAGGGTCTCAGGCTGGGGATAATGGAAGATGGATGTAGGCCACACCAGAACCTTTTTTAGGTAGGTGAATGGTTGAAGGGGATGCTTGACAATAGACACATCTGGGTAGTATGGACAGACAATATTAATAATGAGACCTATTTAAGGTGCATCTGATATTGGGTATACTGATTTGCTGTTATCCCAGAGAGAATCTAAGTAGAGATGTTTGGGGAGTATGTGATATATTTAAAATGTACAACTATGTGAAAGTCAATAGCATAGCATGTGTCACTAACTTTTGTGAGGAAATCATTTGACTGAGAAAGTAAGTTTAGAGAGCATGAGGAGCTTGGGGTGGGAGTCTGACAGAGAAGTGTAGATTTGTAACCATGGTTGTCTACTCAATTCAAATACAGAGAGAGATAGTGAGTATAATGTCTTCCACCACCCTGGCAGATTGTATTCCGTCTCCCGAAGACTAAGGGCCTGTCTTAGAACTCGGCGGATGGATTACTCCGTTACAATGGTTACAGATATCCAGTCCACCGAAATCTAAATCCCAATGGATATATTGGGATTTAGATTCCAGTGGAAAGGATGTTCGTCACTGTTGTGATGGAATAACCCATCCGCTCAGCTATAAATCAGGCCCTAAATGACTTGCAGACTCCAAAAGAATATTTCAGTCCATATCATGATTGAAGAATGCACATTGACCACTTGGTTTTTCAACATGAATTGGATTTGGTCCTTCTATTTTAACAAAGATACAAATATACACTGGTTTAGAAACTCAGGTATTTTTCTGTTGTTTCTAATATGGTAAAGCGAGCAGCTAGTAATAATAAACTATTCGTCTGCACATATAAAATGTTCTCAATTACATTTTGTATTGTGAAATGATCTTTAGGGCCATATTTATACTCTGGTTGCGCTGAATTTGCGTCGTTTTTTTCGACGCAAATTCGACGCAGAACTAACGCCAACTAACGCCATATTTATACTCTGGCGTTAGACGGTTCGGGCGCCAAAGTGCCCGGAGTGTGCGTCATTTTTTAGCGTGAACCCCTTCCTTGCGTTAATGATATGCAAGGGAGGCGTTCCCGTCTTAAAAAATGACTCCCAGGCCTTTACGTGGTATTTATACTCCCGGGCAAAAGAGACGCCCGGGAGTGGGCGTGGCCAAAAACGGCGCATTTGCGCCGCTTTTTAACGCCTGGGTCAGGGATGGCGTTAAGGGAAAAGTGGGCTCAAAATGAGCCCAGAGTGCCCTCCCCTGCCCCCAGGGACCCCCCCTGCCACCCTTGCCCACCCCAGGAGGACACCCAAGGACGGAGGGACCCATCCCATGGACATTAAGGTAAGTTCAGGTAAGTATTTTATTTTTTTATTTTTTGTGGCATAGGGGGGCCTGATTTGTGCCCCCCTACATGCCACTATGCCCAATGACCATGCCCAGGGGACATAAGTCCCCTGGGCATGGCCATTGGGCAAGGGGGCATGACTCCTATCTTTACAATGATAGGAGTCATGTTGATGGGGGATGGGCGTCGAAAAAAAATGGCGCAAGTCGGGTTACGACGATTTTTTCGACGCAACCTGACTTGCCCCATTTTAAGACGCCCATACGCCATTTTCCCCCTACGCCGGCGCTGTCTGGTGTACGTGTTTTTTTTCCACGCACACCAGGCAGCGCCGGTCTGCTAGCGCCGGCTAACGCCATTCAATAAATACGGCGCCCGCATGGCGCTTCAGAATGGCGTTAGCCGGCGCTAATTTTTTTGACGCAAAACTGCGTTAGCGCAGTTTTGCGTCAAAAAGTATAAATACGGCCCTTAATGTATAACGTCATGTATTATCACATATTCACATTATACTTGTAAATCAGAAGCTTTGACCTCGATTTCTAAGGCATTCATGTCACCACACCGCCTTTTGGAAGGACTGTGCTCGCAACTTTGACAAAGGTGAGATATACATGTAATTTAGTTATATTTAGGCTAACATCTAGAAGAAACCAAGAGGACTGTTTGCAAGAAAATGGTACATCATAGATGACGTGCCGCTTTTCTTGCGCCCTATTGTACCCCGGTAATGACACCCTGTGCGTGCTGTTTACAATACGGTGCACCATGGTGCACGTTAGGCCAATAGAATCAAACATTTTGTTGCTATTGTGGTGCTTTAGTAGATTAGCGCCACAAATTACGGTGCTAATCCACCAAAGACCAGGGATACCCATTAAACACAATGGAAGCATCACTTTAAGACCTTCCTAAGGGAGGCTTAAAAAATTCAAAACATGTCAAAATTAAATATATATTTAATTGTGCCATTTTTCTGGGTCTCCTAATGGGGGAACACCCCCTCACATACGTTATGCCTGGGGCAGGCATAATGCGACACAAGGGATTACAAAGTAGCGCAAAGCTTGCATAGTGCCACTTTGTAAACATGATGCAAAGAAAATGTCTCCTTAAAGTCACATTAGCATAAAAGAAATGACGCTAATTTGGCACAATGAGGCGCAAGGGGCTTGTAAATATGCCCTCAAAAAATGTATTAACAAAAACGACTAGTATACCTAAGTAGACACAATGCTTTAATTTTTGATGGAATTTAGATGGATGGAATTGTGTTAACGGTAACTGATTTCAGAACATTTCAGAAACTTTCACCATTTATGGACCTATCAGTACATATCATGTGCAGCGGACTGTACTTAACTTAGTAGGACACAATTCTGTTAAATGATACAAATGAAGGGCCTCATTTACAAGGCATGTTGCGCAGGGCGACGTAGCAGTGCCTTGCTGTGCCACCCTGGGATGGTAGAAATGCACTGAATCTCCAAGATACTGCACATTTCTGTCCTCCCTCCTGCACTGGTGCACAGATTGCTGCCATGAGCCAATGCAGGCATCCTTGCACCAGGTTGCAAGGGTGCCTGCATTGTAGGGATGATTGTTTTTCTGCAGGAAGGGACACATTCCTGCACAAAAACAATCACAAGAGGTGAAAAAAGACATTTCTCCCTCTTGCATTACTCTTACGCCACCCCTGAGGTGGAGAAGGAATCTAACGTATTCCCAGACTTCTAAATCCAGAAATGCATCAGATTCTTTCAGGTTCCGTGGGTGTTGTGTGGGAATGTTATGCGTTAAAGGGATCCATATTTACTAGGCCACGCAAGGTGGCTTTGCATGGCTTTGTAAATATGTCCTAGCACACTGCTACACCAGAGTGTACAAAAAAATGACGCTCCGGTGGCGGATTGTGTCCTCATTAAGAGTGATGTGGATATTGCCAGGTCAACTCTGGTACAAATTGTACCAGTATTTCAGAGAATTGGAGGTTCTTCCTATGCTTCTGTTAACCTCTCGCAAAACCACTTCCATTTAGTAGTAAGTATTCTCCACTTTCCAGCCACTCTCTTCTGTCACTCCTACATTTACTACTAAAAAGTAGGTGTCTATGTTTGGAGATCTCTGCAGTTGAGGCGGAGCTCTGAAAAAGTAGAAGCAGCAGTAGACCTTTGCACATAGGTTAGTGAATCGCATTTTCTAGTACATGAGAAGTACTATTGTATTACTGTATGTTTGATGCGTATGAAGTTTTAATATTTAAAAAATGTTTGTGCATGATCATGTGTTCTTCAGGATTTTTAATTATTATTTATTGTGCATTCCATTTTTCCCATTAAACATTAAAGTGTACTATTGCAGTATTAGGAAACATACTACAAAACAAAGTTTCTGATTAGGCCCCATTGGCAAGTCCAGAAGGTTCTCTGCAAGTGACCTTCTCTAAACTGTTATTACAATGTTGCTTAAAACATGTATTCTATAGATGGTGGATTTTCATATGCAATACCACTGTTGTCTGTGCCTCATTTTTTAAACAACACTGGTAGTGGTTTAAAGGGAATAAACATCGATGTATGATCGATTTTAAAAGACACAGTTTTGCTTCTTTGGCTAAATACCAATATCATCCATTAACGAATAATCCTTGCCACGAGAATCAAGTCGGTGTGTATGGTGTAGTGTACATAATTTTTCAAGCTAACTCATAGTTGTCTGCAGTATTATATACTTGTAACAAAATGTCCCCGTGTACCCATTTGATACCCTTCACGTGCCCAGTTTGTAATCTGAAATATTGCCAATAAAGATTTTCAGTGACACAGCCTCATAGAAGATAATGAAATTTCACTCGTGTGCCACATGAAACCGAGACGGCCCCACTAAGGATAAAGGGATAGTTTCCTGATTGTAGTTTTTCCTCAAGGCCAAGAAGCCTGTATGCTGAATGATGGCATGTTTGGCAGTCTTGCAAAATGCATTTTTAAGATCTGTCTTGGATGACATTGCGTTTTTCCTCACAATAAGTAGGATTTATTCCACATAGCTTGAATATCCTTACTCTAGTAAATGTTGCAGGTCTCTTCAGATTGTTTCTGTAGTTTAAAATTGCTATCCTTCAGTTTGTTGATGATTATCTCTGCTTAAGCTAATATTCTGATGAGTTCATGAAACTTTCAAGCATATGCCCATACATTCCTTTCATTTTAGACTGACATTTAGGGTAATGCCTATGCCAAAACATTACTTAAGCAGAACTCAAAGATGACAACATCTTTTCTCTCCTTTGAAGTGGAGTAATCCTAGTAAAACTGCACTGTGACATCTTCGTATTCAAGTAGATGCAGTTTGAACAAACTCCTATGTGGTTAACACCAAATAATAATCTGACTTCATATCCTGCAGGGCTGTGCCTCCGAATAGCAACACTAGCAATATCGAGATAAGAGGTTGAGCACAGAATATCGAGAGGCAAACATATCAAAGGGTAAGTGCACTGCGAAAGTATAGATTTACTAATCCTAACTCCACATCTAAATACCTTGAAGAAATATGTACCACATAGGTACATATATGTGGAGTTAGGTATGAAAATGTAGACTTACTTACCTGTTAATATTTTTTATATAGTTTATCCTCCTTGTTCTGGTCCACCGATACTATGGGTTCGATATTCAGGGTGCACATCTCCAACAGCGAATACTACATAACATGTGTTGTGTATTTAAGGTCTGGGCCTGGATGTAACTATTCCACACCTAACAATCTTAATTTAGGGGCCCTCATCATTCTGCTCAGATTGCTAAAGCTGCACTATATAAAAAAAATTTCTGTGAGGTAGGATTTGTTTGCGTACTTGCTTGGAGCCCCAAGTTGCCGATGTTGTTGTCGTCTTCCCTAGAGTGCAGTGCTACAATAGCGCTCCACTTGTGGGGCCAGGATTCTGTCATCAGATTGCCAGGACGTGCACCAGTGCCCCATGCACTCCTCTTTCACACTCATGAGCGCAACCCTGTCTTGTCAATTCAGGGGTGCGCAACAGTGGTGTGGTGTGTGGGTCTGCAAGTTTAGTGAAAAGGGACCTTCGCAATACCCATAAATTTGAGCTGACAAGCTGAGGGCCCCCCTTTATGCATAGAAGACTGAGCCTCCCCTGTCCCGACTGTGCGGCAGAGGTGTCCGTTAATTCCCCTGGTGCACAACCTTGCTACAATATGTGATCTGACAACTTTGCAAGCCTTGCGCACTCCAATTGAGCCTCCTTAAAAGGCACAGGGGATGATGGGAGCTCTATTTTACTTTGTAAGTGAGTGGTTACTAACAGTTTAAATTAGTCACTAAATGCTAAAAAACACAAAGGGCCGGCCTATTTACATTTCAGCGGATGGGTTACTCTGTCATAACAGTGATAGATATGCCTTCTGCCGAAATTTAAATCCCATTATTTCCTATGGGATTTATATTTCGGTGTACGGGATATCCATCACCATTGTGACAGAGTAACCCGCCTGCTGAAATGTAAATCCTACTCCGGCACTAGCTACCTCCCATCCCCTTTTAAAGGGCAACAGTGTCCAGTTTCCAACATGTTTTTCTAAATACATGCAAGACTGCACGTACCTAATGTGAATCTCAAATGCAAACATAAATCAACACTGTGAAAATGTTACACACATTTATATAAATTCATTCTCAAATGCAGACCCTTTTCAACATAATATGAATGCGACTGTCGCTAACCTTATTGCTGGAGTCATTGTAGGTCCAGCACAAATAGCTTGGTGTGCTCTCCAAAGAAGAGTGAAGCTGACGAATGGAGCGGAGTGTGAGTAGAGCAACGTCAAAGCACATTGAGCCACATGATAGTTGTTCTGAATGTTATCATTAAAAAAGTGTTATCTGGGCACTTTGCAAAAGAGCGAGAGTCATGGCACTCTTCAGAACAGCGTGAGTCTGGGCATAGTTGAGAGCAAGGTGAATATGAATTATATTAAGAGCAGGGTGAGCCTGGAACACATTCAGACTACAATACACATGGCCATTATGAGCCACTGTGCAAGGCTGTGCATTGTAAAAGGAGAACTGGGTGAGAATTGTTATCACTAAAAACTGGTCAACTGTGAGGATAATCAATACCAGAGTGTGTGATTATTATCATGTACAGGACTTTAGGTCAGTCTGAGCATTCTTTCCAAGGACTCAAGCAAGGCTTGATCAGATATCAATTGCTGTTACAGTGATTGGAGCTACAAAACCAAAGTGGTGAGCCACACCATATGCAAAACTCTTAATTTTCAAAACCATGGATAGTGTTGTATTGTGTTCTTTGACTTTTTTATTTTTGGGGTTCATATTATTTTCTGATACACTATACCCTACTACTCTACACTATACTATCCTATACTTTACTAAATGTACTATACCTTATTACATTACAGGGTATTATACAATACTACACCACATCATGCAATTGGCAAAAGTGTGCGCCTTTGGGCATCCAGAGGCTTGTTTTGATGGCCATGTGAAAGGGTCACATTGGAAAGGGTCACATTTGAAATTGTTACATGTCCTAGAGAAAAGGTGTAACCTAATAGGTTTACAAAAAACACAGTGATTGTCCACACATCATTGGGCATATTTGACGAAAACGTCACACAAAGCAGTGCAGCAAGTCACCTTACTATGCGTCCAGTGGTGTAACATTAACCCCTGTGGGACCACTGTGGTAGAGGGTGGGGAGGGTGGGGGGCAAGCTCGAGTGGAACCCTCAGCACAGTACCCTGGCCTGAGAGCTCCTAACTGGGTGCCAGGGGCCCTCTCCATGTGCTTTGCAGGAGGGCCTTCTCAAAATCTGTTACACCACTGTGCACTTTACTGTGTGACAGAGAATTGGCAGGAATGTGCTATATCTAACATTATAAGGTGCATTTCTGCCTTTTCCCAGCAGTGGCACACAATGTGCTGGCTAGCACAAATGCAGGCAGTCTTGCACCATCTAGATAAAAATGATGCATCACCTACCCGACCCTAGAAGAAACAATGCACAGCCTCACTTTTGAGTAAGGAATCAACACATTGTTGCCTTTTCTTGTGCACGCTTGCCTGTGCAGCTTTATTTTTGATGCAAACCACATACTTTGTGTAACATCATTGCGTCCATTGGTTTCTATTGAGTAAGACTCTTCTTACTTTAAAAATTCATAACTTTACTTGTGTGTTTTGGATTTTTGTCCTTTTGGTCTTGTTTGATTTAGATAAATATTGGCTTTTTCTGAACCTGTGTTGTGTCCATTTTGTAGTGTTTTCACTGTATTACTGTGTGTGCTGGAACAAATACTTTACACATTGCCTTTGAGATAAGCCTGACTGCTTGTGGCAAGCTACTAAGGGGGTGAGCAGGGATTGTTTTAGGAGTATAACTCCATCACCCTGATTACAGTGGGGGTCCCTGCTTGGACAGAGTGCAAGATGACTGCCAACCACAGACCCTATTTTGAGTTTCAGTCTATGTTATCAAAGAAAACAAACAAAGGAATGGATGAGGGCAGGCAAACGGGTTAACATGTTAACATAGGCATTAAATAGGGTTGAACTGAGAGAGGAGTATTATACAACAATGACTGTTCACAACACCCAACTGAATCTTTTTGCTACAGCGATGACCATCTGCAAGACAAAACTTGCACTTAGCACCAGAGTGATGAACATTGGTGATGCTCTCCCTGTTCTTTGCAGCCTCATCCAATGCCAATGGAAGTCTCTGCACTAGTCAGTCTAAAGTTAACTTTTTCATTGTTACTAATCTGGTCCCTGTCTCTAGCCCACTCACCATCGCACTCAGCCTGAACTTGTGACTTGCCTATGATCTAGCATGGCCAGATGAGAGTGAGTGGAGCGTTGTGCATTTAGGTGCTATAACTACCTAAAACCCAGAAATTGCATATCCCTCATTCTTCTAATTAGGTTTGTGTTGTTCTGGTATCATCGTATTTATTATAATTTACCCTATGATTCTCAATTGAGGTTTTTCTTTTGTTGTATTTTCACTTTATTACTGTTTGTGTGCTGCATAAATACTTTACACTTTGCCTCTAAGTTATGTCTGAATGATTTGTGCCAAACTAAGAGAGGGTTAAGCACAGGTGAATTTTTTGACTTTTGTGTTTCATCCTGACATGGACTGGGGCCTCTACCACCTCACCAATACCCCAATTATTAATATACATCAACACTTGATTCTGTTGCCCAGCTAACATGTATACTTGTATTATACTGGTGTACCTGTATTAAAACAGAAGTAAAAACATGTGGAAACACTATAAACAATTCACTGATGAAGTCACCTGGTCTTTGAGATGTGTGGAATTACACATCGTACATGTTTACTACTACTTTAGCCTCTGAGATGGGTGCTACACATGTGTGTCTTTGGGAGTGTGTAATCTTGTAAAAATGGAAACTCACAAGCCAGGTATGCTGCTGACCGCTGACATCTAACCCTCTGGGAAAACAGCCTTGTCGTGTAGCCATTTTATGTATAACATACTAGGCCGCTGTGCACTTTGCCCTAGATATATTTTATTCAGTGTTGCACTGTTATTTTACAATAACCAGTTTTTACAGTCTTGTTTTAATTTCTTCTATCACACTGTTTAGCTTAGTTCAGCACTGTGTTTTCAAATAATGCATTCTTGATCGCCCTGTGCTTCAGTCAAGGCTACAGTCTGGTACATTGCTGGTAAACGCGGTAGAAGTTTAGTCTTCAGCATTCGTAGAAAATACACATCCATACATAGGGACATTTTCTTAGAACATCTGTGTGTTAGTTGTAAAAACACTTTCTAGTCCTGGTACACGTCAAGAGGAAGATTCCAGCCAGGGAACCACAACTGTATGCTGAATGCCCCGTTGCAGATGCTGATGCAGATTACAGACCTTTGCTCAGGTATGAGGGTTGATGTCCTCCCGGGGGAACCTGAAAGGCAGGCTTAGAGCTTAACATGCTGTGCTCAAAATATAACTTATAGAGAGAATAAAATAGAGGCACCATGATAGCCTTACTCTTGTGTTTCACTCTCATAGTCACTATTTTAATATTACTGTGTTGTGTAGTTCTGGTTATTGCAGCTCACGCTTTGCTATCCAAAATGCAGTCGTTTTATTAAATCAATCTTTAAAACTTATACTGCCTTTATTGTCATTTATATATGAGACCGCACTGTGTATGAGAGAACCGGTTGTGACCTGAGTGACCACAACTTCCCTTAGAAGTACTAATATGTCATGCGCTCGGCTGCCCAATTGTCTCTGCCATTTGGGAGAGATGAGGCACTTCTAGTTAGCCGGAGCAAAACCCAGATTTGGAGTGACAACCGTCATCCACTGTGGGTCAGACTCAGTCCCCCACGTTGTAGACGATCTTTCTGCTCAAAATCCAGTAGTCTCATAAAGATAATGAGAGCCTACGCGACAGCCTTTGGAAGAAATCATTGAAATGCCTGACTTTTTCTGTGTTATAAACGATCAGATTTCTGTTGTCTTTTTCGGTATTCAGTCTCCATTAGCTTTCAGCACTCTAGATTGTTTAGTGTGTGCTATCTCTCATATTGAAAAGTTCCACAACATAAGGGCAGAAATATTTGTTTATACTTTCTGTACCCCTAATGTGAGTTTGTCGTAGGTCAGGCTTAAGGAACAATATGATGCTATAGCTGGTAGCCATTTCCATATACTACCCTTACCATGATTTGCCTTGTCTTTTTGTCCATCAAGGAGGTGTGTGTAATCAATCTGTATGTTGTAATGGTGTGTCTTAATTAATGTGGAGTTCCCCCTCCTTTAAATGTGTTTAAATTAGCTTTTTACTCTTTCAGTCTTGAGTACAACTGTTTTCAAGGAAATTCAAAACTTTCACATTAAACGTGGAAACTTTGAGTTGTGCTTTCTATTAATGGCCCCCTCAAATTTGTACTGCTTCAGTTACAATCAAATTCTGATGATCTTCACCAGGCTTTATACTCACCAATTCCCCAACTACCCTCCCTAACCACTGAAATAATTCAGAAATGAAACGCATAACCATGAAACAGCACCCATAAAAATGTAAAATAAGCTTCATTTATAAAGCGTAATTCCCCAGTTCCACCCTGCACCCTTTTCAACTTCGGCGATTCCAGTTTTTGCCTCAGATACATGCCCTCCTTAGAATGTGAAACCCTAATTTATTTAATTAGTTGACATGGTTGCGTGCAACTTCCCTAATGCATCTCTTTCAACTATCTTCAGCGCTCATTTCTGAGTAAGTCCGGTTTTAATTTAGATTAATATTTCACATGTTCATTTATTCGCTCCTTATTTCTTTATTAGTTTTTCTGTTTCTGCTCCGTTTCTTTTTTCATCTGTTTTGTGGTTGTAGATTTGACATGGTTCTTGTCACATACTGTTCTTGCGTCCTATCCATCACTGCGGTTGCATGCTAGTTTTTTTCCCATTCAGATTGGAATTGCCATACAGGAGTATCCATCAGAAGCATTTCTGCCTTTTTGCTAATTCGTCTACCGCTGACCTGGTCATTTTCACCTGGATCGTGTGTTGCTTGGGCCTTCCAAGCCATTATTCTTCTGTAATTATAAGTGGCCACTCTGCATTTAGTACACGGCAACATTAACCTTTATAATAACTAATCTTTACCTGTGAGGTGTCTATTATTATTGTGAACACTGTCAATATCTTCCCTACAGTGTTGAACTACCGTCTTGCAATGACTATCACAAAATAAAACCAAGTTCGATCATTTCCCTCATGATCTTGCTGCATGAGTTACATCAGTTATGGTCTAAAACATCATCAAGCTATTCGTAATCTCACTTTTGCTGGTGAACTGAACATGTGCTTCCTCACAGAAGCTTTGTTAATCCCACAATACTGCCATCATTTCTAATTGAATTGCTCCACATGCAATGTTTTACGCAAGGGTAGACTAGAGTGAAGGGTTCCAGATGTAAGCATTTATCAAAATACTATTCTGAAAATGATGTCACCGTCTCTAGCTGACTTGGTGTGAGTGTATGCAGACTGCGTTCAGATTTCACCGAAGCAAGCCACCACCAGTCTTCTCTTTTATTGCCAAACAACGGTAACCTGGTAACTAGTAAGCTTCCACACATTCCTCTATTTCTATATTAGGCTTCTCTAGTGTTTGGCTAGGTGTGCCCATGAATAGCAATTCTGTTTTGCCCCTCCCTGTGGCGGTGAGGTGGGAGGCATTGGTCTCCTTTCTCGTTCATGCTTTTTCATATATGCCTTGCTCCCGTGTCTGCTTTTTAAAGTTACCCTGGTGGCAATATAATGATAGCCTAGCTAGAGATTGAAGTGTGCTATGCCCCCAAAGCTACAGTTGCCATAATAAAAGTGTTAGCTAAGGTGAAGAGATGGATGCAAGACAGCTAACACAGCTCATCAGTAGCCCTAATTTGCTTTCTTTACCTCTGGAATTGTTTTAACAGCAAAGCCCTATATTCAGCAAGATAAACTACTCAGGTCACTCAATAAAGGACCATGGTAGGCTAAGTAATGGAAGCTCTGGTAAGACGTTTTTGGTCGGGGTGATAGTTAATTCAAGATCCCTGTGATTGATTGTACGCTCGGCTGCTCTCTTTCCAGATACCTCATTGCCAGAGGATAGCAAATGCTACTTGCAGGACTTCCATTTACCTGGAAAAAAAAGATTGGTTGTTCTCAAGGCTTTTTAAACAGAACTATTTGATGTTGACAGTGAATAAGTGTTTTAAACCAGAAAGACACTTCTAAACATTAATTGGATTTCATTGCAGTCTCTGTAGACATGATATTTACTTAATAATTGTGTTATTTGGATTGTATTTTGTTTCAACTAAAACGATACTGTTATTCATCCAAAGGAAGGCCCAGGATTCCTCACAGAAACTTATTTACTTAGTAGTAGTAGTACAAACTTTGTTCGACTTTTAACAAGTCATAAAAGTATCAAATATTATACATTTCAGTATACAATAAATAAGATACGATTCAAATAAATTAAAATAATAAAAGGATACGTACAGAGTATTTAAAATATCTTTAAAATTTCCTAGTTGCGAACCATTACATGACTAGCTAAAATGACATCGCTACCCTCATACGCTTTCTTGTATTTAATACGGAGCATAAAAAGTTAGCCAAGGTTCCACACATCTCAATAGAGGATGACACCTGGAGGCTGGCATACGCGATATGACACTGGGGCAACTTGATTAACCTTAAAAGAGGGGCTGCTAAGCGCTTTCTCTGCTTGGCATAGAATTTACAGAATAAGACCACATGAATTGTAGTTTGGGGTGCCTTTGCATCACAGGGACAGGCCTTCAGCATGGTGCTCCAATCGTTCATAGTTGGAAAGGTTACTAAACGATGAAATATATCTAGCCTCAGTCTGGTGAGAACAAAGCGGTGGCGGGGGTTTACCACATTTGTCAAATAAGGCTGTATGCCCTCCGTCGACAAAATTATTTGATTGTGAATGACGGTGGGCTTTTTTGATTCAACCTCCCATCGTGAATCTTCTAAATATTTTAGTGCCAGAACACTCAGGTCCTTCCTAGAAATTTTTCCCAGCGAAGCTGGGTTTGTGTAATAAACCTTGTTACCCATGTTTTCAAAGAAGGTCATAATGTATCTTAACCAGGGCTCCCTTGCTGCGTATGTAGACTCCATGCAGTCAGTCAAGATGGCCTTGTTTAATTCAGTATATTCCGAGGTCCAAACTTTGTGCCATAACAATAATGGTTGAATCTTTATCAAGTCTGCAATAAAGGGGAGCCCCAGTTCAGAGTGGATAATGTATGATGATGTACCATTTGGTACCATCAGTAGACGTCTTAAAAAATCATTTTCCACCGACTGTACCGGGTTACAGTTAGTATATCCCCAAATTCCAGACCCGTACATGACAGCCGGGGTGCACTTGGCTTTGTAAATTTTTATCATGTTCGGCGGGGTAATCCCCCTATCCGTTTGGAAAAAAGCCTTAAGGCCGCCGTTGTTTTAATAAGCTGGGCTTTTTTCATTTTCCTACAGTTAACCCAGGAGGCCTGTTTGTCAAACATTATGCCCAGATAAGAGAAGGTTCGTGCGGTTTCTACCCTCCCATCCGCGGTAGTAATATTATAAATCTTGCCGCGTTTCCCGCCACAGTTCAGTTTAATAAACGTTTTTGAGCGATTGACAGTGAGTCCCAATTGTGACATAAATGTAATGCAAGTAGTTAAAAGTTTTTGAAGATCTAGCGGGGGCCTGGCCATTAAAACTGCATGCGTAGAGTAATACCGGGACAGCGCGATTACCTATTTGGGGTAGATCTTTGCAGTTACTAGCCAATACATTTTCTAAGTTATTTATGTACATTGAGAACAAGAACGGGGCAAGAACACAACCTTGGCGCACACCTCTATGTAGACCAAAAGGGCAAGTACATTCCCCTTTTAGCCCATACCTCACTCTTGCTCTGCAACCTGTGTACATTCCTCGTATAAACTGAATTATGGCTGGTTCTACCCCCATGCTGCTTAGGATATCCCATAACTTATTGTGTAGTACACAGTCAAATGCTGATGATAGGTCAATAAAAGCCAGATGCAGGTTACCTTCTCTAATCTTTGTATACTATCCAATAATAATACTTAAGTTTAGGCTTTGCTCCACTGTCCCGATTCCTTTCCGGAATCCATACTGGACAGAAGATAAAGCACTCTTTTCTACCACCCATATTTGCAACCTATTCAAAATAATTTTCCCTGCTAGTTTAGCCGTTGTATCCAGCAAGGAGATTGGCCTGTAACAGGCTGGGTTAAGGCGATCACCTTTTTTATATATTGGAATGATATTGGAGTCTCGCCAGGATGGTAAGGGACCTCGTATGCAAATGGCCCTCAATGTCTGCGTCAGTACAGGCCCCCATAGCTGAATATTGGCCTTGTATAAATCAATCGGAACGCCATCGGGGCCCAGAGCTTTCCCTGATTTACTTAGAGTTATGGCTTCCTCTACCTCCTCAGGGGTTATGGTCGGACGTGGACCTTCCTGGAGACCTTGATCGTATACAGGAACTGTAGGCTTCAAGTCACTAGACAGCGAGTATATTTTAGAAAAGTGTGCAATCCAATCCTCTTCGGAAAGCGCTATTTCCATCCTGGGGGAGTCTCTGTCCCCAAAAACAGGAGAATTGATTGTTTTCCAGAAGAGGATGTTATCTTTCGTACAGCTAGCTATATGTAAAGTTTCCCACAGAGTTCTTTTTAAGGTCAATTTCCCTTCCTTCATTGCTGCTTTGTATTCTTGTCTACACTTGCGTATATCAGTTGAAGATCTTTTTGGGGTTCTTAGAGCCTTTTTCAGTTTCCTATGTGCTTGTGAGCAGTTATAGTCAAACCATCCAGTGGCCCTTTTTTTTGCCCCGACTTACCACCTCTGATAGTAAGGGCTTCCTTTATGGTTTGCATAATCAGTGTAAAAGCACTTAAGCATCGCCCTGGTTCTAGATTCTCACTTAAACAGTCTGCAAAAGCGTGCTTGCAGTCACATAATAACTGTTTCAACAGAGACTTGGGGCCATATTTATACTTTTTGACGCAAAACTGCGCCAACGCAGTTTTGCGCCCAAAAAATTAGCGCCGGCTAACACCATTCTGAAGCGCCATGCAGGCGCCATATTTATTTAATGACGTTAGCCGGCGTTAGCCGCCGGCGCTGTCTGGTGTGCGTTAAAAAAAACGACGTACACCAGGCAGCGCCAGCGTAGGGGAAGATGGAGCTTGGGCGGCAAGAAAATGGGGCAAGTCAGGTTGAGGCAATTTTTGCACCTCAACCCGATTTGCGCCATTTTTTTTTCACTCCCAACCCCCATAGAAATGACTACTGTCTTAGCAAAGACAGGAGTCATGCCCCCTTGCCCAATGGCCATGCCCAGGGGACTTCTGTCCCCTGGGCATGGTCATTGGGCATAGTGGCATGTAGGGGGGCACAAATCAGGCCCCCCTATGCCACAATTTTTTTTAAAAAAAAAATACTTACCTGAACTTACCTTAATGTCCCTGGGGTGGGTCCCTCCATCCTTGGGTGTCCTCCTGGGGTGGGCAAGGGTGGCAGGGGGTGTCCCTGGGGGCAGGGGAGGGCACCTCTGGGCTCATTCTGAGCCCACAGGTCCCTTAACGCCTGCCCTGACCCAGGCGCTAAAATCCGGCGCTAATGCGGGTTTTTTAGACCCGCCCACTCCGGGGCCTCATTTTTGCCCGGGAGTATAAATACGACGCATATGCATCGGAGTCATTTTTTAAGACGGGAACGCCTACCTTGCATATCATTAACGCAAGGAAGGTGTTCACGCAAAAAAATGACGCTAACTCCATGAACTTTGGCGCTAGACGCGTCTAACGCCAAAGTATAAATATGGAGTTAGTTTTGCGTCGAATTTGCGTCGAAAAAAACGACGCAAATTCGGCGCAAACGGAGTAGAAATATGCCCCTTGGGGTCTGCTGAGACCATTTCAGGGTATATCCATTACGCGGCACTAATTCAATGTCATATACCAGATTGGCCCTGTCATCCCTGTCTGCTATAAGGGGAGTTAGTGAGAGGTTCAGGCTCTGGGGATAATGGCCGCTAATTGCGATGTCATGCAGAGTATAATTCATAAGGTAGTGTGCAAAGTGGGTTGACATTAAAACATAATCAATCACAGTATTCGCACCCCTTCCATTGTAAGTTGGTTTAAACTGTGTTTCATCCGAATATAATTCATTTACAAAGGATAGGTTATGGGTTTGAGCCAGTAAATTCATTGCGTCTCCTTGGGTGTTATGTGCAAAGTGAAGTCTTAAGCCAACACCTTCAGGATCCCAGCCACATACCTTGTCTGAGGTTTCTTTACAAGGGTGGACGTTAAAATCGTCGCCCCAGAGCATGAAGGTCTTGCGGTTATTATTTGCACTTATTTGTTTTAGGTCATTTCCCATCTCCATTAGAATATTGGGAAGCTCTCCAGGGGCTGCATTACTATAAAAATTAATAATGACTAGATGGGTCTTATGATCCAAGTTACTCTCTATCATTTGATAGAACAAACTCGTAAATTTAATCTCTAGGTTCTGCAAACGTAACTTGTTAGAAATATATGTGCAAAGCCCCCCTTTTGGTCTACTGTACCTGGACTGAGTGGCTGGTGAGTGAAATGTTTTAGAGCCGTTAATGTGGAGAGGACTTAATAGCCACGTCTCTTGGAGGCAGATACATGAATATTCTTCTATTTACTTAGTAGAACTTAGAAGCTTAATAGGAAGGAGATCTTTTTTTTCTTTAGGGACCCTCAGCTCCAGTTCACTATAGGGTGTATGACACTTCAATTAACAATCCAGTTTCCTACACCACAAAAAATGCCCTACTTAATAACAAACTGTGGCCATAATTCAGAAAGTGCCCCAGGAGTGCGATGGGCTTGTGTGCCCACTATGTGCACCCTGGGGCACTTTGGTACTAAAGAATGGGCAGCAGTTGCTTGTGCGCCCATTCTGTCATACTAATAATGCTGATGCAAATATAGCACCAGAGCTATCATGAGAGGTCATTCCCTCATTTGCATGGTGACATGGCCCCATACAAATGAGGGAATCTCTGTCTCAATCACGGAACCTATTACGGATTCTGGAGTAGAGGCAAACTTGCTTTTAGGAGGCACTGAAAGTGTGCCACCTTCCTGAAGGCAGCCCTCTGGAGAGGAGAAAGGGGGTGCCATGGATCGCCAAGAAATCCCTCTGCCGGTGGGTTCAGTCACCCACTGCTCCCACCTGCAAGGAGATCTCTTGCCCTTCTTGAAAGTGCAGGTGGGTTGCCGTCTGCACTGTGAAACATAGATCAGCTTTCAACTCTGTATTTCACTTGAGTGCACTGCCCCCAGGCCAGCACAAGTTTGCAGCTGCTTTGGGGCACCTCATTCTTTGCAATATGACACATTATCCTTGTGATTGCACAGCACACCTTTTGAAATTGTGCCCTATCCCCTGGTTTCCTCATGCAGCTTTCTGAAGCCAGGACATCAAGGTGAGCCATAACTCACCTGCCAAATCTAGAGATTGACAACCTCTGTGCAGCTTTCCCTCTTAGAAGAGGGTACTGCGATGGAAGTAGTTTAAGGAAAAATAGGTAATTAGCCGTTTAACATCTTGTGGCGTCATGTCAAGCCAGTCAGCATTTCTTCCGGTGGTTTGTTTTTGAAAAAAAAAAAAAAACACTGCACTGGGGGGATGAGGGCCTTTACAAGTACCTGTTGGACAAGGTTTATTTTTGTTTCTTGTATAGCGGTAACATTTAGGGAAAAATGATCTATACAGTGCCTGATGTCGTACCCTAAATAACGTGAGTTTTCCGAAGTCATGTCATGTTTCCAATTGCAGAGTGAGTGGTGTCACTTCTATCAAACAAACAACAATTGTTCCACATCTAAATGAGTCAGTGAAACCAGGGGTTAGACAGACAAAACATCAGTCCATATATCAAAAACTATATCCTTGTTTGCTTCAGCCACCTACCACACACAGACTGAGATAGTCAGAGCTGCTACTACCCATTAGGTAATTAAAAATATTTTGCTCTAACTGACTTTTGTAACATGAAAACACACGAGCAAGATGTCAGCTTAAAATGTGAGTAACAATACTGTAAATACATATATTTTACCAACTACTTTATATTCATCTCTAAAAGTGTTTTGGCGACATGGCTGTTAATAAATACTGTAGAGCAGAGTAGACATTTAATATTATACGCCATCTGGTGCCAGTGAACTACTTTGAGCTCATTGAACTACAGGTTTGCAATACCGAGGGTGCTCTGAATGTGGATAACACATCATTTGAAGCTGTTCAAATAGATGATCGAGCTTACTGACCAGGTAAATGAGAGCATCAAAAACATCATTAGGCATTTACAGCAAACTTAAATCTTTCATTATTGGACAAATGCACCAATGCCCATGTGTCAGAAACTACCATATTGCCTGGCATGTTACCCCCATTTTTACTTGTGTGTCAGTTTGTTTTTGCCTGTCTCACTGGGATCCTGCAAGCCAGGACCCCAGTGCTCATAGTTTGTGGCTTGAATCTGTGTCCATGTGTAGTGACTAACTGTGTCACTGAGGCTCTGCTAATCAGAACCTCAGTGCTTATGCTCTCTCTGCCTTTAAAATTGTCACTATAAGCTAGTGACCATTTTCACCACTTCTAATTGGCACACTGGAACACCCTTATATGATTCCCTAGTATATGGCACCTAGGTACCCAGGGTATTGGAGTTCCAGGAGATCCCTATGAGCTGCAGCATTTCTTTTGCCACCCTTAGGGAGCTCAGACAAATCTTAGACAGGTCTGCCACTGCAGCCTGAGCGAAATAACGTCCACATTATTTCACAACCATTTTACACTGCACTTAGTAACTTACAAGTCACCTATATGTCTAATCCTCACTTAGTGAAGTTTAGGTGCAAAGTTACTAAGTGTGAGGGCACCCTGGCACTAGCCAAGGTGCCCCCACATAGTTCAGGGCAATTTCTCCGGACTTTGTGAGTGCGGGGACACCACTAAACTCGTGCACTACATATAGGACAATACCTATATGTAGCTTCACAATGTAACTCCGAATATGGCCATGTAACAAGTCTAAGATCATGGAATTGTCCCCCCATGCCAAATCTGGTAGTGGGGTGCCAATCTCATGTATCCCCGGGACTCCAGCATGGACCCCGAGTACTGCCAAGCTAGCTCTCTGGGGTTTCCACTGCAGCTACCGCTGCTGCCAACCCACAGACAGGCTTCTGTCCTCCTGTGGTCTGGGCAGCCCAGTCCCAGGAAGGCAGAACAAATTATTTCCTCCGAGAGAGGGTGTCACACACTCTCTCTTTTGGAAATAGGTGTTAAGGGCTGGGGAGGAGTAGCCTCCCTCAGCCTCTGGAAATGCTTTGAAGGGCACAGATGGTGCCCTCCTTGCATAAGTCAGTCTACACCGGTTCAGGGAACCCCCAGTCCCTTCTCTGGCACGAAACTGGACAAAGGAAAGAAGAGTGACCACTCCCCTGTCCATCACCACCCCAGGGGTGGTGCCCAGAGCTCCTCCAGTGTGTCCCAGACCTCTGCCATCTTGAATCCACAGGTGTGAGGGTACAATGGAGGCCTCTGAGTTGCCAGTGCCAGTAGGTGACGTCAGAGACCCCTCCTGATAGGTGCTTACCTGACTAGGTGGCCAATCCTCCTCTGTGGTCTATTTAGGGTCTCTCCTGTGGGCTTTTACTCAGATAACGATGTGCAAGAATTCACCAGAGTTCCTCTGCACCTCCCTCTTCGACTTCTGCCAAGGATCGACCGCTGACTGCTCCAGGACAGCGACATTGTAGCGCCTAACACTGCTGGCTTTCTCAAATGTTTCCTGGTGGTTCATGCTCTGGGGGCTATCTGCCTTCACCCTGCACTGGAAGCCAAGAAGAAATCTCCAGTGGGTTGACAGAGTCTTCCCCCTGCTAATGCAGGCGCCAAACTTCAGCTTCACTGGTCCTCTGGGTCCCCTCTCATCGTGACGAGCGTGGTCCCTGGAACACAGTTGGTGGATCCAAGTGACCCCAACAGTCCAGTGGTCCATCTGTCCAAATTTGGTGGAGGTAAGTCCTTGCCTCCCCTCGCCAGACAATAATGCTGTGTAGTGCGTGAACTGCAGCTGCTAGGGCTTCTGTGCACTTTTGCATGGAATCCTTTCTGCACAGCACAGTCCTGGTCCCCAGCACTCCGTTCTGCAGTGCTCAACTCGCTGAGTTGACCACCGGCTTCGTGGGACCCTCCTTTGAGATGACTGCCGTGCTCAGTTTTCTTGAACCCATGTTCAAGTACTTCTGCGGGTTTTGGAATCCAGTGCATGGGCTCTCTGTATTGCTGAGTGCCCCCCTGTCTCCTCTTCCAAGTGGCGACCTCCTGGTCCTTTTTGGGCCTGGGCAGCACCCTTTTTCTCCAACTGTCACCTTTGCAGCTAGCAAGGCTTGTTTGCAGTCTTTCTTCAGAGAAACAACTCTGCATCCTCCAGCATTCAATGGGACATCCTCTGTGCAAATGAAAAGTCCCTGGCTCCTTCCGTTGTTGCAGAATCCTCAGCTTCTTCCACCCATAGGCAGCCATTTTGCACCTTCATCCGGGGTTTAGTGGGCTCCTGCCCCCCTGGACACTTTTGTGACTCTTGAACATGGTCCCCTTCCTTAACAGGTCCTCAGATCCAGGACTCTGTCTTCAGTGCTTTGCAGTCAGTTGTGGTCTTTGCAGAATCTCCTATCACGACTTTAGTGTGTTTCTCAGGAAATAGAGTCACTTTACTCCTACTGTTCAGGGTCTTGGGATGAGGTATCTTGGACACCCTTAGTGTTTTCTGACACTCTCAGAAACCCGCTAGACACTACACTAGGCCAGGGGTCCTTAAGTGGTTCGCATTCCACTTTCATAGTATATGGTTTGTATTGCCCCTAAGCCTATTGCATCCTATTGTATTCTACAGTGTTTGCACTACTTTTCTATCTGTTTACTTATCTGATTTTGGTTTGTGTGTATATTTTGTGTATTTTGCTTACCTCCTCAGGGAGTATATCCTCTGAGATATTTTTGGCCCATTGTCACTAAAATAAAGTACCTTTATTTTACGTAACTCTGAGTATTGTGATTCTTATGATACAGTGATATATGATATAAGTGGTATAGTAGGAGCTTTGCATGTCTCCTAGTTCAGCCTAAGCTTATATAGCTACCTCTATCAGTCTAAGCTGCTAGAACACTACTAATCTACTAGTAAGGGATAACTGGACCTGGCACAAGGTGTAAGTACCAACAGGTACCCACTATAAGCCAGGCCAGCCTCCTACACCATGCAAACACTAAGGGGTATATTTAAGAGCCACTAATGCCAGTCCAGCGTACATTAGCATCATCGTTGTTATGCTAATGTAGCATTAGAAGGCCAAAAATATTGTGCCATATTTATAAAGTGGTACAATGCATGCATTGCACCACTTTGTAACCCTTTGTGCAACATTATGCCTGCACCAAGCATTATGTATGTAAAGGGGGCATTCCCCTATTGAGGGGAGGATACAAAAATGGCACAAGGAAATCTAAGAGGTGTCCTTGCACCATTTGTTTTCAGCACTTTTAATGCCTGCTCAGAACAGGCATTAAAAGGAGGCTTCCATTGGTTACAATTGACCTTGGGGTGCTTTGCAGGATTAGCGTGAGAACTTTTGACACTAATTCTGCACAGCACCTGAGTAGCATCAACAATTCTGATGCAAGTCCCCTATCTACTGACATGGTGAGCCATATTTTAAATACAGCACACACATGGTGGCGTTAGCGGGCGCTAAGGAGGGCAGGAAAAGTTGTGCTGTGTCGAGCACCACTTTCCTTAAATATCCTCCAGATTTTTACATTTTTGATCTTCTTTGTGAGATGATTGTTGTACAGCTATTTTGAAAGTGAAGTTCAGAGGTTGCCTAATGCTCCTGAGTTCTACATAGCTCAAATTCATCACTGCAAAACAATGTATTGGTCGTGGGTTGGGGCTGGGGGATTTGTCAATTAAATATTCAGAAATTAAATTTGCACATACCATGTAAAATCAGAATTCTTTATACTGCACATGGTGCTACCAGCACACGAATACTGGCAAGTTACACCAGAAAGCACATAAAATGGCAATCAAATACCAATGAGAGAAAATACGTAGTAACAAACATAGTGACCTTCTGGTCGCTACTGACCTGACCTCCACATCAAGATCACTCACAGCCGGGTTCTCCCATCAAAGCACTTGGCATCAGTGCAGTAACTGTTATGTGCTGCTCCTGTGTCCCACGCCGTCACATTCACACATGTCAGAGTGGGTGTGTCAGTTATGCAATTGATGAGATTGTGTCAGTGAACAACAACATCAGTAGCTGGACTGGCATCCAAGAAATGGGTTCTGGTTTCCTTGTGAGATTAGAGAGGCTGAAAAACAGCCCCATTTTCTGTCCTCACAAGAGAAAGAGTTAAAAGGAGGCATTGCTTCAAAGTTGAGAAACTCAGCTTTCTATTGACAACTATCTTGGTCTGCAAAGCATCAGCTGATCACAGTGGATGTGATTACCTGCAGCCTCTACTCAACACAAGGGATTTTGTTGGAGAGAAGAACGGCCCCCAGGTAAACGGTCTTTTTTCCCTCTCATGGGTATAGTCAGCCCTGACAGGGATTTTTGCCCCTAAGCTGGTGAACATCAGTAGAAAAAAGGGGGAGGAGAAAGTCCACTAGCCACCAGGGAACTGACAGTAAATAACAAGAGGTAGCAGCATCCCACCGTGATAATGGGCCACACACCCACCACTCAGTTTTCCCACTCATGATGGTAGAAAGCCCATTGATCACCTAACAAAGGGAGGGGGCTGTCCATTCCTGGTATAGGACCATGACTACCAAGCCAAAGGGGCAGTAGAGTATTTCTGCCCATCTGGAGAGTAGATAGGAGGTCTGACCTGATTCGAGGGGTTTGCCTCTAAGATAGGCAATCATCACTGGGATTTGATGAATGGTACAGCCCAGCATGTCATTATTGGCCCGGGGCAGGAATAACAAAGTCAGACCCACAGAGAAAAAAAAAATCCTTGACTATCAGGTCTATTGATCCTTTGTTTTACTGAAACAAACTCTTGATTTGGGAGTTCATACTGATGTAACAACAAAAAAATGTCTTAAGTGAATCTTGCACTAGAGACGAAAGGAGAATTTATAAATATGATTAGGTTTTCTGTAATCAAAGATGTGAAATCTGGAGATCACTTATGGTTGAATGTATTAGGCCTCAGAAATAGGTCTTAGAAGAGCAGAAGAACAGCATTGCTATCCCACCATGGTCCAAAATAGTTTAGTGCATCAAATGCAAGCACTGGAATCAACTTCTCTGCACAGTCAGGACACAACCATGTTTCAAGAGAACCTACAGTATTAGACAGCTTATTATGACACAGAAGTTGGATTTTGCTTAAAGCCTCCAGAATCTGAGTAGAAAGTATGTGAGAGGAGATGTGTCAGTAACTTTATTTAACTATAGCAGTGGTTCCTAACCTCTTGACTTCTGTGGACCTTCAGTTTATCATTACTGGAACCCGGGAACCCTCCCTGAATCATTACTGGAATCCGGGGATCCCTTACTGAGTCATTATTAAAAGCTGGGTACCAAATCTGTTAATATTATGTAAGCAGTTGCAGACCCTTTGCGGAGGCTTTGCTGACACCACAGGTCCCAGGACCCCAGGCTGGGAACCACTGAATTGTAGCATAAGCAGTAGGCTTCTTAAAAGAAACACCTCTATGGCATGCTTAAGAAAGAGAGGGACACTAGCCCAGAAGATTGAGAAACATATGATGATACTTAAAGTGAGGGCTGTTGAAGAAGTAGATTTTTTGACAATAAATGCGGAACATCTAGTAGAGGGTTCTAATAGATGAATAGATCTGAAGACACATGCTACAGTTAGAGTTGAGAACAAAGGGAACATGCAAACTAAGGCCCATATTTAATGGAAAAAGATGGAGCACAAGATTGCGCCAAAATTGGCAGTGCCCACCATATTTAATTGAATACTGCACACCCATGAGTTGTCCCCTGCATTGGCACTAAATTGAGCTGCCTATTGCCAATGCAGGCATCCTTGCACTATTGTGCAAGGAAGTCTGCGTTGAGGGGGTTGATTGTTATGTGGGGCAACTTGGCCCTTTCTGCACATAATTAATCACTAACAGCGATTTGGCACTTCTGTGCGTGCTGCAAAATGCAGCACACACAGAAGTGCCAAAGCGTCATTTTGAAATGTTTCTTTATGTGCAGGTAGGGACACCTTCCAGCACATAAACAATCATGTCTAGCATTTTGCTCTTTCTATGAATACTGCAGAATGCGGCACACATAGAAATAACAAAAAACTAGGAGGAAGAAAAGTATTTCTACTCGTTGCACCTTGCTAACACCACCCGTGGGGTGGCATTAGATTATAGTGTTGCCTCAGGTTTACAAAAACTCATAAGTCTGAGGCAGCGTAAAAATGCAATGGATGTTGCAATGGCACACCTACAGCAAAACCCATTGCATGCCCCTTCCACACAAAGGGCTGCGTGTGAAGAGGCTGCATTTACAGGGTGGCTTTAAGCCACAAAAATTTGGGTTGTTCCTCAATGTCAGCCCGAAGTACTCAAATATTTGAACTTTCTCCAAGGGGATCCCTAGTAGCTTTGGCTTTGATATCGTATTCGGACACATATTTATAACCATATGTATTTATTTTGGCCACATTTATTTTGAGTCCCCTCTGGACACAGAAACTAACAAAACAATCTAAGCCCCATTGATGATGTTGATAAAAGTAGATTGTCATCTGCAAACATCAGGGCCGGCACCTTGGTGATTGCCAGGCATGGTGCATCCCTGTCACAATCAGTCAGCACAAGATATTAGGGGCCAGATGTAGCAACCCTTTTGCGAGTCGCAAACGGCGAAAATCGCCGTTTGCGACTCGCAAACGTGGGTTTGCAATGCACAAATGCATATTGCGAGTCGTTACCGACTCGCAATATGCATGTGCGACTCGCAAATAGGAAGGGGTGTTCCCTTCCTATTTGCGACTCGCAATGGTATGCAATACCATTTGCGACCGCATATGCGGTCGCAAATGGCATCGCAGTTACCATCCACTTCAAGTGGATGGTAACACAATCGCAAATTGAAAGGGGTCCCCATGGGACCCCTTCCAGTTTGTGATTGCACCCAAAAATATTTTTTCAGGGCAGGGAGTGGTCCAAGGGACCACTCCCTGCCCTGAAAAAACCGAAACAAAAGGTTTCGGATTTTTTTGAAATGCAGCTCGTTTTCCCTTAGGGAAAACGGGCTACATTTAAAAAAAAAAAAAACTGCTTTATTTAAAAGCAGGTCGCTAACATGGAGGCCTGCAATTTGCGACCCACCTCATTAATATTAATGAGGTGGGTCTTTGCGACCCCATAGCGAGTTGCAGACGGTGTCTGAGACACCGTTCTGCATCCGAATTTGCGATTCGGAAATTGCGAGTCGCACCGACTCTAAATTTCCGAATCGCAAATTCGGACTTTGCTACATCTGGCCCTTAGTCATTAACATGCAATGTAAAAAGACTTGGAGCCAGGAACCAACCCTGCCTTATTCCTCTACTGATAGGAAAGGGTTCCGTCATCTCGCCCCACTTTCCACAAAGGACTTGAACATAGTTGTGATAATAAAGCTTTATTATGGCAGACAGGAGATCTTTGGGGACTCCCATATCTGCCAAAACACGCCAAAGCATTTCACTGTCTACCAGATACAATGCTGAATGTAAGTCAACAAAAGCAACATAAAGTAAACCACCTCCCAGTGTCACTATTTTCCATTAGATGAGCTGAAGTCGGAATGCATGGTCTACTGTACTAATGCATTCTCTGACTCCTACTTGGAGGGAAGGTAATACTGCTCTAACCCCAATCCAGGTTAGAGACTGCTCCTGAATAACTCTATAACCCCTTCGCTGCCAGTCCTTTTCCCCCTCTTGTGCAGAGCCTTTTTTTGGCTATTTGGGGCAGTTTGCGCTTAGGCCCTCGTAACGTTTTGTTCACATAAGCTACCCACGCCAAATTTGCGTCCTTGTTTTCCAACATCCTAGGGATTCTAGAGGTACCCACACTTTCCCCTGAAGGAGACCAAGAAATTAGCGAAAATACAGTGAAAATTTGTTTTTTTTTTCAAAAAAATGGGAAAAGGCTCCAGAAGGCAGCTTGTGGTTTTTTCCCTGAAAATGGAATTGTGAGAAACTGGGGCTGATTGCAGAGGCCCCCTAACTTTTTGCCCCCATTTTCCACTTTATGCTGGTGTTTTCCTGACTCTGATGGTGCCCTGGGTACTGCTAACCAGTCCCAGGGCCTGTGCTCTGTGTAAAATGGATATGCAAATTAGGCTAATTATAATTGGCTAAGTTAACCTACCTATAAGTCCCTAGTATATAGTAGGGCATGTAGGTTTAGGGACCACAGCATAGGTGGTGCACACCTAGGTGCATTGCTGAGGTGCCCAGTGTCATTTTAAAAGCAAGCCTGCCTTGCTGGCTGCTTTTAAATTAAAGTTATATGCAAATTCGACTTTGGAATTAAAGGTACTTCCAAAGTCTTCAACTACCTTATTTTTACATATAAGTCACCCCTAAGGTGTGCCCTATGTGCCCCTAGGGCTGGGTGCCATGTAACTATAAGCAGGGACTTTATAAAAATAGATTTATAAGCCCTGGTGAGGTAAAAACAGCAAAATTCGTTTTTCCCTCATTGAAGTAAATGGCCTTCATAGGCTAGAATGGGCAGACTTTATTTTAAATTTTAAAGTCCCCTTAAATGTTACATACCAAGAATTTGGTATCAAATTGATTGTTATAATAAATCCCCCAACTTCCAGTTGTTGGATTTAATATAACTAGTGCAGGTAAAAAGTTTAGACTTTACCTAAAAAGTTGCCAATTTCAGCTCTGCATTGTTTTTGCTGCTGTGCTCTGATTGGCCAGCCTGCAGCAGCTTCTGCCAGGCTACTTTAATGAGGTGTGAAGTGGCCTGACTTCACACAAAGGAATGTGCTTGGGGGAGAGAATCTCCCCTCAGCAGATGGTGAGGCAGGAAGGGGGAGGGCTGCCAAACTGGTCTTCAAAGGCAGAGAAGGACATCTGGAGCACCCAGCAACACCCCCACATCCTGCAACCCCAGACAGCTAGGTGCCCCCTTGATTAGATTAGGAGAGGGCAGGAGAGGGGTGTGTTTATGATTTTTAGCCACACCAGTGGGTGGGCACAGCCAGATCTCTCCTCCAAAAATCAGATTCATCCATTTTGGATTTTTAGAGACTGTTGCCTTCTGGGATGGATTTTTGCCACACTTCCCAGGAAGTGGTCATCACAGGGGGACGACCCTATCCCTGATTGGAGAACCAGGGCCCCCCTGCTTTTCACCCAGGAGCAAGGATAAAACTGGCAGACCTGCACCCACGCCTCAGATCCCCACCAAATTTCAAGAAGAAAGAACTACAAGGAGAAGAAGGACTGCCCTGCTGGACCCCTGGCCTGCACCTGGACCCTGCACTCAGAAAGACTGCACCAGCTGCACACTTGGGCTTCACCACAAGAAGGACTTTGCCTGGCTTCCACTGGTTCAAGGAGGGACTCCCTGTTTGCTACAGGTGAAAAATTGCTAACCAGAGTCCCCTGCACCAACTCCTGAAAAAGTGACCAGGTGACCACTGCCCAGTGGCCAAAAAGGAGTTTGCGCCAGGTGCACTCTGGGAATTGAAGTCCGCACTTCCCAAGGACCATCACAGAACTTCTGGACCCTTGGGGTGAGCTGTGGACCCCAAAAGAACCTTAAAAGAACATCTGGGTGAAGCCCCAGAAGTTTGGAAAAGACTGGAGAAATTTTAGAAAAAAGCTCCATAAAGTGACCGACTCGACGCGGAAATTCTAGCCGGCTTGCCTCAACCGCGACCCGGCCTGACTTCGTGGTTCGTCCCGGTCAAGAAAAACATCCGAAAAAAAGACTAAGTCCGAACGTAAAAAGTTGACCGGGACCTTCCAGCCATCGTATCCGAGAAGGGCTCCACGGACGTCGGATCAAGATCCAGGTTTACCCCGGTCGAAGGATTTTCATCTCGAAAAAACGACTAAGTCCGAAGGTAGAAATCACCACCGAGGAAACCGACTTCGCGTATCCGGACAAGGGCTCCAGGAGGTCGGATCCAACTGGCAGGTTCGTCCCGGTGAAGAAAAACTTCAAAATAAAGACTAAGTCAGAAGGTAACTTTTTAACCGAGGCTTCCCGCGACCTGTATCCGAGCAGGGCTCCATCGCGGTCGGCCTGAAAGTTTGACTTTGTCCCGGTCCTGGTGCAACCAGATGACCCGATTGGCGCTTTTTGTTTCTATGCGCTAGAAAATAATAATACTTTAAAAATTCATATCTCCGGTTCCCCTGAACCGATTTTAATCGTTTTTGTGTCATTTTAAAGATAAAAATATAAGCTATTTTTATAAATTGGTTTTGGATTTTTAAACTGTTTCCTGCGTTTTATTTAATTACTGTTTTGTGATATTTGAATGCTTTACACTTTGTCTCCTAAGTTAAGCCTTGACGCTCGATGCTAAGCTACCAAGGGTAGAGCTGGGATTAATTTACTGAGACCTAACTGTACTTTTGTGGAGGTTTGTGGCTTGTTGCTAGGTGTAGGTACCTACCTGCCCTACCAATAACCCATTTTCCAACAGGAATCAACAAAGGGTTTGTGGTGGCAAGATCACCATCTTCTCAGCTTTTAGGAAAAGGCAGACTTGAATTGGAAAACCCAATTTTTCAATAAAATTTTGACATTTTACTGGGACATACCCCATTTTTACTATTTTTTGTGCTTTCAGCTTCCTTCCAGTTAGTGAACAAAATTGGTGAGAAACCATTGCTGGATCCCATAAAGCTAAACATTTCTGAAAAGTAGACAACATTCTGAATTCAGGGGTCATTTCTGTACATCCTACAAGTGTTTCCTACAGAAAAGAACAGCTGAAATAAAAAAATATTGAAATTGAGGTAAAAAAACAGCCATTATTCTCCACGTTTTACTCTGTAACTTTTTCCTGCGATGTCATATTTTTCAAAGCAATATACTGTTATGTCAGCTGGACTCTTCTGGATGCGGGGATATATAGGGCTTGTAGGTTCATCAAGAACTCTAGGTACCCAGAGCCAATAAATGAGCTGCACCTTGCAATGGGTTTTTATTCTACACCAGGTATACAGCAATTCATTTGCTGAAATATAAAAAGTGAAAAATAGGTATCAAGAAAACCTTTGTATTTCCGAAATGGCCACAAGATAAGGTGTTGAGAAGCAGTGGTTATTTGCACATCTCTGAATTCCGGGGTGCCCATACTAGCATGTGAATTACAGGGCATTTCTCAAATAGACGTCTTTTTTACACACTGCCTTATATTTGGAAGGAAAAAATGTAGAGAAAAACAAGGGGCAATAACACTTGTTTTGCTATTCTGTGTTTCCCCAAGTATCCCGATGAAAATGGTACCTCACATGTGTGGGTAGGCCTAGCCCCCACAAAAGCAAATGGCTCAAAACACAACGTGGATACATCACATTTTTTCACAGATGACAGATGCCGGTGGATTTTGCCCTCTATCTCAGTCGGCACCTAGCAAACCAGTGCATTTTTTAAAACTAGACACCTAGGGGAATACAAGATGGGATGACTTGTGGGGATCTGACCAGGTTCTGTTGCCCAGATTCCTTTGCAAACCTCAAAATTTGATCAAAAAAACACTTTGTCCTCTCATTTCGGTGACAGAAAGTTCTGGAATCTGAGAGGAGCCACAAATTTCTGACTTCGTGGTTCGTCCCGGTCAAGAAAAACATCCGAAAAAAAGACTAAGTCCGAACGTAAAAAGTTGACCGGGACCTTCCAGCCATCGTATCCGAGAAGGGCTCCACGGACGTCGGATCAAGATCCAGGTTTACCCCGGTCGAAGGATTTTCATCTCGAAAAAACGACTAAGTCCGAAGGTAGAAATCACCACCGAGGAAACCGACTTCGCGTATCCGGACAAGGGCTCCAGGAGGTCGGATCCAACTGGCAGGTTCGTCCCGGTGAAGAAAAACTTCAAAATAAAGACTAAGTCAGAAGGTAACTTTTTAACCGAGGCTTCCCGCGACCTGTATCCGAGCAGGGCTCCATCGCGGTCGGCCTGAAAGTTTGACTTTGTCCCGGTCCTGGTGCAACCAGATGACCCGATTGGCGCTTTTTGTTTCTATGCGCTAGAAAATAATAATACTTTAAAAATTCATATCTCCGGTTCCCCTGAACCGATTTTAATCGTTTTTGTGTCATTTTAAAGATAAAAATATAAGCTATTTTTATAAATTGGTTTTGGATTTTTAAACTGTTTCCTGCGTTTTATTTAATTACTGTTTTGTGATATTTGAATGCTTTACACTTTGTCTCCTAAGTTAAGCCTTGACGCTCGATGCTAAGCTACCAAGGGTAGAGCTGGGATTAATTTACTGAGACCTAACTGTACTTTTGTGGAGGTTTGTGGCTTGTTGCTAGGTGTAGGTACCTACCTGCCCTACCAATAACCCATTTTCCAACAGGAATCAACAAAGGGTTTGTGGTGGCAAGATCACCATCTTCTCAGCTTTTAGGAAAAGGCAGACTTGAATTGGAAAACCCAATTTTTCAATAAAATTTTGACATTTTACTGGGACATACCCCATTTTTACTATTTTTTGTGCTTTCAGCTTCCTTCCAGTTAGTGAACAAAATTGGTGAGAAACCATTGCTGGATCCCATAAAGCTAAACATTTCTGAAAAGTAGACAACATTCTGAATTCAGGGGTCATTTCTGTACATCCTACAAGTGTTTCCTACAGAAAAGAACAGCTGAAATAAAAAAATATTGAAATTGAGGTAAAAAAACAGCCATTATTCTCCACGTTTTACTCTGTAACTTTTTCCTGCGATGTCATATTTTTCAAAGCAATATACTGTTATGTCAGCTGGACTCTTCTGGATGCGGGGATATATAGGGCTTGTAGGTTCATCAAGAACTCTAGGTACCCAGAGCCAATAAATGAGCTGCACCTTGCAATGGGTTTTTATTCTACACCAGGTATACAGCAATTCATTTGCTGAAATATAAAAAGTGAAAAATAGGTATCAAGAAAACCTTTGTATTTCCGAAATGGCCACAAGATAAGGTGTTGAGAAGCAGTGGTTATTTGCACATCTCTGAATTCCGGGGTGCCCATACTAGCATGTGAATTACAGGGCATTTCTCAAATAGACGTCTTTTTTACACACTGCCTTATATTTGGAAGGAAAAAATGTAGAGAAAAACAAGGGGCAATAACACTTGTTTTGCTATTCTGTGTTTCCCCAAGTATCCCGATGAAAATGGTACCTCACATGTGTGGGTAGGCCTAGCCCCCACAAAAGCAAATGGCTCAAAACACAACGTGGATACATCACATTTTTTCACAGATGACAGATGCCGGTGGATTTTGCCCTCTATCTCAGTCGGCACCTAGCAAACCAGTGCATTTTTTAAAACTAGACACCTAGGGGAATACAAGATGGGATGACTTGTGGGGATCTGACCAGGTTCTGTTGCCCAGATTCCTTTGCAAACCTCAAAATTTGATCAAAAAAACACTTTGTCCTCTCATTTCGGTGACAGAAAGTTCTGGAATCTGAGAGGAGCCACAAATTTCCTTCCACTCAGCGTTCCCCCATGTCTCCCGATAAAAATGGTACCTCACTTGTGTGGGTAGGCCTAGCGCCCACAAAAGGAAATGCCCCAAAACACTTTCTAGTCACATCAAAATTATCAAATACAAAACTAACTGTTTTTGCAGGGGGGCACATGCGTTTTTGGTCCTGGGCTCAGCAGCCTTTTAGGGGAAGCCTACCAAACCCAGACATTTCTGAAAAATAGACACCCGTGGGAGTCCAGTGGATCCCCCAATGTTTTCTTACCCAGAATCCTCAGCAAACCTCAAATTTAGCTAAAAAATCACATTTTACCCACATTTCTGTGTGGGATCACCACACTGGGAAACATTTCATACCACCCAATGTTCCCCTCTGTCTCCCGGTGAAAATGATACCTCATTTGTGTAGGTGGGCCAAGTGCTTGTGAAAGGGAAGAGCCAAAAACATGTTGATATTGAGAGGTACAAAGGGGGTCCAAAAGGGCAGTATGCAAAAAAACATTTTTAGTCTGACAAGTGCAGCAGAACTTTTATCGGTATAGGTAGGAATTTTGTGGATTCCTGCAGATTCCGGAAGGTTCCACTACAAAACCGTGGGAAAAATGTGTGATTTCGAGCAAAGTTGGAGGTTTGCAGGGGATTGTGGGTACAAAAATTGTGCGGGTGCATGTGAAACACACCACCCTGGAATCACCTAGATGTTTAGTTTTCAGATGTGTCTAGGTCTTGTGGATTTTTCTACATGGCAGCGTCCCAAAGTCCATAAAGTGGAGCCCTCACCATTCCAAGTGGGAATATTTTAGAGTAAGCCAAGTTCTCATGGCCCAAATGTAAAACTAAAACCCAAAATAATCAAATGTCTTCTTTCTTGCTTTGGGATAAGATGTTTTAGAGTGCGGGGGAGAGCTGAAAGACTGTTACCCCCTTCAGTTGAGGTGGGGGCGTAACAGGCCCATACTGGTTGGTAGCCACCACCCCAATATTTTTTGTTTTTTTTAAATTCCCCAGCATCTAGTAGACTTTCTGCCTCCCGGGGTGTGGATCAGGGGTAATTGCCCCATCTGCCCACTGGTGGGCAGAACAACTTTGGGCCCATTTATTTGGTGGGGGGGTATGGCCATACCCCCACCCTCTTATTTTTGAAAAAAAAAACTTCTCTGGCCTCTGGTGGGCTTTCAGCCCCCCCTGGGGGCAGATGGGCCTTCCAAAAATAGGTCCATCCGCCCCCAATGGGTGGCAGATATGGCCAACAGTAATGTGCCCCCATGGGGAGCGACCCTTACCCAAGGGGCTGCCCCCCTAAAGAAAACACATGCATACACACACACCAATCCCTGGTTCCATAGGTGGTATCTGCCCCCATGGGGGCAGATTGGCCTAACAAAAATCGGCTTATCTACCCCCAAGGGGGGCATAAATGGTCTAAATACAATTTGACCCCCAAGGGAGCGATCCTTGCCTAATGGGTCACTCCCCATCTATAAAAAAACAAAGAAAGAAACAAAAACAAAAAAAAACATTTGCCCTGGCGTCTAGAGGTTGGGGGGCAGAAATGGCCTAAAATAAATTTGCCCCCCCAACCTCCTCCGGGGAGCGACCCATGCCTACGGGGTCGCTCCCCTTGCGTGACATTGGCACAAAAAAAAATCCCTAAAATCGTCCGACCTGCCCTCAAGGGGGGCAGAAATGGTCTAAATACAATTTGCCCCCCATGGGAGCGACCCTTGCCTAATGGGTCGCTGCCCGTCTTTAAAAAACCAAACAAACAAAAAAACCACAAAAAAAATTTGCCCTGGCGCCTAGAAATTGCTTGCAATCCGGCTGCTAAAACGCTGAGAGAGACTTCAAATGGAATGAAATTCCTTCACGCTGACGTCACAGAGGGATTGAAGGGGAAGCCCTTCCCCTTCCACCCGTGCCTTGGGGGTGTGGGGGGGAACCCCACAGAGGGAGCGCTAGTGCTCCCTCTGGGTTCTGTGCCCGGGACGTAATGGTTACGTCCTGGGCACAGGAGCACTGTGCCTCAGGACGTAACCATTACGTCCTGGGCACAGAAGGGGATAAATAATATTTGAGAGCAGTCAATGAGACTGATTGGCCTGTAGTTAAATGGGTCAAATAAAGAACTCTTCTTATGGATTGGGACTCAGCCAGGTTGGTTGCAGTGGGGCCCCAAGTAGTATGGCATTGAATAAAATAACAAAATAAGGGGCCCAGATCCCAACCTCCCCCTTGTACAGGTCTCCTGCCATTGTGCCAGGACCAGCGACTTTATTAGAAACAATCTTCAGCACAGCCCGCCTCACCACGGGCAGTGTTATTAGCACAATTTCCATCTGTGGCTCCTCTCTGCTCCTCTCCTGTCTGTCTGAAGTGGATCTACTATCACCCTGGAGGGTGCCTCAATGTCCTCAGTACTGATGGGGACATACAACCTGGAAAAGTGAGCAACTCAAGCAACAGTAGAGCGGGTCACCTCCACCAGACAATGACCTTCCTTTGATCCCTTAACAAGGAGGTTCTAGAAGGCTTGTTGGTCACACTCCCTAACTGCATCGAGTAAGCCTTCCTACAGCCTCCTATCTCAATATTTCTTAGCATTACTGATGCACCTCCTATATGTTGCTCTCTTATCTTTTATTTCCCCCTTTAGTTGAGATAGTATAGCTTTCATGAGGGCTGTCCTAGCTGTCAGACTGGTTTTCTTGCACCAGGATAAAAGAGACTTTCTTCTAAAAGACTTTTCTGTAACCACGCAAAAATGGTCCCTGAGCTGTACAAACAAATGATTGTGGATGGTGCATACTCGTTCTAGCTGTTACTCTGAATCTCACCCCATTTTAGGGACTGTAGCTGCCCAATACTACGTCCAATAAGCTTATATATTCCCTGGAGCTGTTCCCTAGATGTAGCCATAGTAGCCCATTTTAAAGAATGCTTGCTGCTAGAAGTTTGCAGCCTACAATCAAAGGGTTCATCTGACTAGCTCTCACGGCCACTGGGAGTTCTACAAAAAGGGCCACTGCATTATGGTCACTATCCCCTCTGTCAAGTACTGTCATGTCTCTTATATGCTGCTAAATCCTTACGTCTGCCAAGATAGAATTGATAAGGCTAGTTCCTGGTGTCAGATTAAAAGTATGTTTTCCATCTTTGAAATACTGTGTCCTACCATTTGTTGTCCGCAAGCCCTGGTTCAACGTTAGGACATTAATTTGCAATGCCGGGGAGGACCACTTCTTAGTAGGTGGTAACCTCAGCAGGGGGATCAACCATGCAGTACTCTCATCTTGAGATAAGGGAATTCGGAATGTGTTCAGTGGTTCAAACTGCCAATTTAGATCCCTATCCACGAGCTTCATTACTCCCCCCGAGACATTGGTCATATACATATTCAATAGATCAATAATTGAAGAAACATTTTAAGACCCCCCAGGCCTTAAATAAACATCATAGATGTAGACACACATCGCAGGAAAGGTTAACGAATATCCATCAAGGGGATCTTTATTTCTTGGACCATGCAGCTCAATGTAGTGCTTACCCAGATTACTAAATCCCCTGAGGGCCTGGCTCTGCCCCCAGTGACCGCTAGCTTACTAAAGTTGGTATAACAAGATCAGTGTACATACCTAGTAGACCAAGTTTCTTGGAAAAGACAAATTGAGTATGTATTTATGAACTCACCCTGTTCTAGTATGTAAACTTTGTTGATCAACCATGATACTAGTTTAACCTTGTTGATTGAAGATTCATTGTTAGGGTCAGCACAGAGACCCATTGGAAGTGGCAGCGCTTCTGCACTAACATGTAGTTCGGGTAGAGGGGCAGTAAGGAACTATGCGGGAAACAACCTAAAATTATGTAATGATAGATCATTAGTAGCATGCTGATCACTCATTCCCTGAGTCAGAGTAATGTCAGGATCACAATGACAAGATCTATATTGTCACAACCCCATCATTATTATTCGGCTCCACAGTCTCTATTTGCCCGGGGGATGAAATACCCTGCAAGGAGTGCCCCTTCTGCTCATCTGGCTGGTAAAGATCCCATCTAGAGGAATTATTATTCAGTAACATTATTTGGTGGTACTTCCCTATCCCCTGTCCCCAAGCCAGTAATGCACCCTCTTACAGTGGTAGGCTTTGAGATTGTAAGTCAATATATCACCTCCAATGCTTCAAAGCGATTGGATACAGGGATTCCAAAAGTGCCTATTTGGCTAGGGTTTGTATTAGAACTCACCATGGTGCCCCTATCCAAAAGCTGACTCCTTCTATGAAACAACAAGGCCTGTCTCTGGGCATTGCCAGGCTTATAAATGTATCCCAGTGGCAGCAACTAAATAGAGGTTTCTGCGCGATGGACCCCAGCGGTTCAGCAGGTCCGAAAAGTAAGCTCCGCACCAACCCAGGAGATCTAAAGTACAGTCACCCTGCCGATTCACAGGCCGGACCCTAACCAACCCACCCTATGTGTTAGCAGAATAAAATGTTCCTTACCAAGGGGAATATTCTTATGCTGAACCAACCAGTTTGGACACTGGTTGGTTAGTTCTCCCTGGTTCTCCTTTTGGGCCTTGCACAGACTTGGCACTCCTGCTTATATTAAAACATAGGGAACACTTGCAGGCGGAAGATTTATAACAGGTTACTTTTGGAAAGGGTCAGGTTAGTTAAAGGTATGATTGTGCCTGACCCCTCCTTCTGGGAATTTGAGACTCCCTGAAGCCTTGAGGGAACCAAGTTAGTTCCTTGGAGATTGTTATGCGCTATATGAGTCTCATCACTGGATGCATTAAAAGTGGACAGTATATCACCAGCCTCAGGTTGTCGATCAGTGGATCCATCCGTTGTCAAGGCTGCAGTACAGCATATATTTCTAGTCTTGGAACTCCTCTGGGTCAGAACAGCTGGATTCTGTAAATCATTCTGAAATTATTTCATGTCAGTGATTCCCTTCTGTCAATCAGACTAAAATCAGAGGGAGTTTGCTCACTGTAATATCTCTGACCTTCAATAGGTACGCCTCCATTAACATTAATTAGCCCATGATGGAGTAGGTCAGACCTCCTTTCAGGATAAAGCATCAATGTCTATGGTGTCTATAATTCCAAGCTGATTATTTGTGCTGAAAATTACCTTTGCCTGGGAGCGCCGTCTAGGCTGTCTGGCCTGCTTGGAAAGCCCATTGAAAACCTTTGGGCATGCTCAAGTAGCTCCTATGGCTAGAATGTCAATGCAAGAACTAGCGGTTTTGAGCTTGGGGGGCAGTTTCACCAAATTCTTCAACTGGTAGAACAGTACATAAGGGGTTCTGTGGTGAAGGGCCAATAGTGGGCAAACTCATGCAAGTACCCATAGACAGTATCCTCTCAATTAGGACTATTTATATGGAGATGATTCTCACTGCACGCTGCAACATTTCATCAATACTCATTGTGTGTGTAGGAGGTGAAGTAGAAACAGCAGTGGCTCAACACTCTTGCTTTTGCCCGTGTCGGCAATTAGAAGCCAGTTATAAGCCTCCCTCCCTGTAATGTTTTAGACTCACTGATTTGCTACTTAAAAGGAGTAACAGGAAAAGCCAAATAATTCCAAATTGGACAGCTCAGTTCAACAGCATTGTTTAAACACCCAGGTTGCCAGCTGATAAAACAACAGTCAAAAAAGGGGGATACCAAACCCACACTCATCCCCTGGATTCTGAAGCTGGGGGGATCAGAGAGTGGGCCCTGACGAGAATCATCCAGGCGTAGACGGGTGTAGACAGTCCCACTCTTGGCCTGGTCTTCATCTGGACAAGCATCCAGGTTCATTCTGCAAACATCCTATGCAGCGGGATGCCATGAACCCTTTAGTAGCACCTCCTGGCATGAAACAGGTGTGGCGGCGTTGGAGGACTTTGCCGCTTTGACTGCCAGTGCCAGTATTCTTTGAAAGCACCCCCTTCTTGCCCTGAGTCCTGGAAATACAAACCATGCAGTGTTATGTCATGACACCTTTAGTCGCACCTCCTGGTGAAAAACAGGTGTTTTGGCATTGGTAGCCCTTGACGCTTTGACAGCAGGTGCCGGCAGTCTTTGACAGCCACCACCCTGCTGCGAGTCCTGGAAATGTGGGCTGTATACCTCTTTAACATAGACACACTCCCAAGATATTAAGCTGCTGTTGCGTTTAGAACCCAACATTAATTTTGGGGTTCTCTTCAGGACCGAGAACTGTAGGAAAGTTTTAGTAGTGTCCTGTTCCAAGATATGTCTTGCCCATGTTTTATTTTGTCCTTTTTCAAAGTTGATCCACAGAGCATACAGATCATGCACATCTCCATTAAAATATTTTGGTAAAGTTATTTGTGATGCAGCACTTCTGCTTTATCTCAGTGAAGAATTAATTCTGCTCTCAATTTTCAACCATGTTGATAATGTCTCAATGTTAATCTTGCTGCTGTTCATGCATGACACAAACTGTAACTTGACTACTGTAGTCTATACCAGCAGTAAAACATATTAAAATAAACTTTTTGCAGGTGAAACACAGCACACAAACAGTAATAAAGTGACAACACAGCACAAGAAAAATCTCACACCAATTTAAAAAATAGAGTAACTTTTACAAAATTATTTGACACCAAAATCTCAAAAATGTGATCAGTAGATTAGGAGTTATAGATTTTGAAAGATTTCAGTAAACAAAATTAAGTGCCACTTGGTGGTTCGGGACTCACTCAGGCTGGGTCCATGTGCAGGTTCAAGATGGTAGGAGCCTTCATGTCCAGGTGGCTCTGGACATAAAGGCCAGGTGGATGATGATCCCTTAACATCATTCTGCTAGTCCTGAGTTCAGGAAAAGGTGCAGGGCTCAAACATCAGGACTGGTCTCTGCCTCTGAGGGTGTAAGGCAGGCTTCGGGCAGGAAAGCAGTCCTTCCATGTGCAGCAAAGCACTCTTGTAGAGTACACAGCAGGCCACAGCACCAGGCAGTCCTCTGAGAGTCCTTCTGCAGGTCAAGAAAGTAAACTAAAGAATGGGTCTTTGGTATCCTATTTTAAACCTGGTGCCTCCTTTGAAGTTGGGAGATGTTTCCAGAGGTGTCTCTTTGAAGTGCTTGGAATTTTCTGATTCCTCTGCCCTGGCTCCAAGCTGGCTGCAGACTATGGCCCTCATTCGGACCTTGGCGGGCGGCGGAGGCCGCCCGCCAAAGTCCCGCCGTCAAAATACCGTACCGCGGTCGCAAGACCGCAGCGGGTATTTTGACTTTTCCCCTGGGCTGACGGGCGGCCGCCGAAAGGCCGCCCGCCAGCCCAGGGGAAAACGACCTTCCCACCATGAAGCCGGCTCGTAATCGAGCCGGCGGAGTGGGAAGGTGCGACCGGTGCTACTGCACCCGTCGCGTATTTCACTGTCTGCTATGCAGACAGTGAAATACTAGCGGGGCCCTCTTACGGGGGCCCCTGCAGTGCCCATGCCATTGGGGGTGTTGCCATGCCCCAGGGGCCCCGCGACACCCCCTACCGCCATCCTGTTCCTGGCGGGCGATATGGCGGTAGGGGGTGTATGGGGGATTCAAATGGGCAACGGAAAACTGGCTTTGGCCGTGGTCAGAATGCCCAAGGGAGCACCGCCGGCCTGTCGGCGGTGCTCCCGCCCCCGTTGGCCCTGGCAGTGCAACACCGCCAGGGTCATAATGAGGGCCTATATGTGGGGCTGACAAGCCCTTTATGTGAAGGCAAACAGAGCCTATTCAGTACACCTAAACCTTCTATTGTTGTGACTGTCTGTGTGGATTTCACAAAGTCTAACTGTCAGTTATACCCAGTATCTTAAAATTAATATCTGACTTTACCATCAAAGAGAATCTTTAATTAGAATTTCATAGATGCAACCACAATCAAACGTTAGCATTTATTATATTTAAAAAGGCAACCCAATGTTATCCTATGGGACAGAGAGGCCTCAGAGTAGGGTAAAACAAATGTATGAGGTTTTCACTACCATGACAAGTAAAACCGAAATACATGTCCAACCTTTCAATTTCAATGCACCCTGCCCGGTGGACTACCTAGGGCCTACCTTAGGGGTGACGTATATACAATACAAGGGAAGTTTAATGCTTGACAAGGGGGTTGCATTGCCAAATCAAAGTTTAAATCTGCAGTCAGACTGCAGTGGCAGACATGGGGCAAATTTCAAGGGTCTGCTTCAGTGGATGGCACAATATGTGCTACAGGCCTACTAGAAGCATTTACTTTATAGGCCCTTGGTATATAGTAAACCACTTTACAAGGAACGTGTAAGAAATATGTCAATCAGGAGTAAACCAATTTACCCATGTTTAGGGGAGTGAGCAAAAGTACTTTGGCACTGGTTAGCAGTGGTAAAGTGGACAGAGGTCTAAGGCCAACAAAACTGAATTTCAGCAAAACAATGGAGGTAAGTAGTCTAAACTATTTGGAGGAAAACCACCCTAGGGCTGACAGGCCTAACTAGTAGGAAAAGTAAATGTTGCCCCTTTTGTGTCAAACAACTACCACAAATTGGCTTAGATTGGAGTGGGGAGAGAAAATGTCACCCCTTTAGTGTCCTGCACCTTCTAAAAACAGGTTTAGATTGGAATGGGACTAGTAAGTGCCATTTCTTTAGTGCCCAACTCCCTCCACAAATTGGTTAAATTGAAGTGGGAATAATACATGCAACCCATTTAGTGATTAAGACCTTGGAGTAAATTGTGCCCATTTTGTGTCCAACAGCTTCCCAAAATTGTATTAGTGTGGGAATAGCTAATATCACCTTTTAGTTTCCATATTTTTCACAAAATAGTTAAGAATGGAGTGGAAATAGTAAATGTCACTCCTTTAGTGTACAAGGCCTTCCCCACAATGGTTTAGAACGGAGTAGGAATAGTAAATGTCACCACTTTCTTGCCCAATATTTTCAAAAAAATTGTTCATTTTTAAGTGTGAACATTTATTTTTACCATTTTAGTGATACACTCCTTTGTTAAAATGGTTTTCTATGTAGTAGTAGTGTGTGTATCCTGATTAGTATTGTTGGTGTTTAGAAAGATAACTCAAAGATAATTGAAAAAGAAGTTAGTTGTATCTTTGTCACAAAACATTATTATTTACATATTTTCATAGAACAAAGGTTTTTCAGTTTTTTTTCTTTCTTCAAAGTTTATTTGTGTATATTTTGACATGTTTTAAATAAAATGTTATAGATATAAAAACACTTATATACAAATGAAATCATTTTAACCCATTCGCTGCCAGGCCTTTCCCCCTCAGGTGCCAAGCCTTTTTTTGGCTGTTTGGGGCAGTTTGCGCTTAGGCCCTCATAACGTTTTGTTCACATAAACTACCCACACCAAATTTGCGTCCTTTTTTTCCAACATCCTTGAGATTCTAGGGGTACCCACACACTGTGGGTTCCCCTGAAGGAGACCAAGAAATTAGCCAAAATACATCAAATATATATTTTTTTTTAAATGGGAAAAAAGTGCTGCAGAAGAAGGTTCATGTTTATTTCCCTGAAAATGGCATCAACTAAGCTTTCAAGAACAGACTTTCTTGAATCAGAAGACCCCATTTTTCAACACAATTTTGGCATTTTACCAGAACATACCCATTTTTACATTTTTTTTGCTTTCAGCCTCCTTCCACTTAGTGAAAGAAATAGGTATGAAACCAATGCTGGATCCAAGAAAGCTAAACATTTCTTAAAAGTAGACAGAATTCTAAATTCAGCAAGGGGTCATTTGTGTAGATCCTACAAGGGTATCCTACATAAAATAACAGCTGAAAAAAAATAAAAAATTGAATTTGAGGTGAAAAAAATCCAATTTTTCTCAATGTTTTACTCTGTAACTTTTTCCTGCGATGTCAGATTTTTGAAAGCAATATACCGTTACGTCTGCTGGACTCCTTTGGTTGTGGGGATATATAGGGCTTGTAGGTTCATCAAGAACCCTAGGTACCCAAAGCTAATAAATGAGCTGCACCTTGCAATGGATTTTCATTCTATACCGGGTATACAGCAATTAATTTGCTGAAACATAAAGAGTGAAAAATAGGTATCAAGAAAACCTTTGTATTTCCAAAATGGGCACAAGATAAGGTGTTGAGAAGCAGTGATTATTTGCACATCTCTGAATTCCGGGGTGCCCATACTAGCATGTGAATTACAGGGCATTCCTCAATTACATGTCTTTTTTACACACTGTCTTACATTTGGAAGGAAAAAATTAAGAGAAGAAGATTATTATGCTATTATGTGTTCCTCGAAGTCTCCCGATAAAAATGGTACCTCACTTGCGTGGGTAGGCCTGATGCTCGCCACAGGAAACGCAACATGGACACATTCCAATTTTACATTGAAATCTGATGTGTTTTTTGCAAACTGCTTAGCTGTAGATTTTGGCCTCTAGCTCAGCCGGCACCTAGGGAAAACTAGCAAACCTGTGTTTTTTTCAAAACTAGACACCCAGGGAAATCCATGATGGGTTGACTTGTGGGGCTCTGACCAGGTTCTGTTACTCAGACTCCTCGGCAAACCTCAAAATGTGGCCAAACAAATACTTTTTCCTCTCATTTCGGTGACAGAAAGTTCCGGAATCTGAGAGGAGCCACAAATTTCCTTCCACCCAGTGTTCCCCCAAATCTCCTGATACAAATTGTATCTCACTTGTGTGGGTAGGCCTAGCGCCCGCGACAGGAAATGCCCCAAAACACAACGTGGACACATCACATTTTCCCAAAGAAAACAGAGCTGTTTTTTGCAAAGTGCCTAGCTGTGGATTTTGGCGTCTAGCTCAGCCGGCACCTAGGGAAACCTACAAACCTGCACATTTTTTAAAACTAGACACGTACGGGAATCCAAGATAGAGTGACTTGTGGGGCTCGCACCAGGTTTTGTTACCCAGAATCTTTTGCAAACCTCAAAATTTGGCTAAAAAAATACTTTCTCCTCACATTTTGGTGACAGAAAGTTCTGGATTCTGGGAGAAGCCACACATTTCCTTCCACCCAGCATTTCCCCAAGTCTCCCAATACAAATGATAGCTCACTTGTGTGGGTGGGCCTAGTGCCCGCAATAAGAAATGCCCCAAAACACACCATGGACACATCAAATTTTTCAAAAGAAAACAGAGGTGTTTTTTTCTAAGTGCCTACCTGTTGATTTTGGCCTCAAGGTCAGCCGGCACCTTGGGAAACCTACCAAACCTGTGCATTTTTGAAAACTAGACACCTAGGGGAATCGAATGTGGGGTTACTTGTGGGGTTCTCACCAGGTTTTGTTACCCAGAATCCTTTGCAAACCTCAAGATTTGTCTAAAAAAACTCTTTCTCCTCCCATTTCGGTGATAGAAAGTTCTGGAATCTGAGAGGAACCTCAAATTTCCTTCCACCCAGCATTACCCCAAGTCTCCCGATAAAAATAATACCTCACTTGTGTGGGTAGGCCTAGTGCCCGCAACAGGAAATGCCCCAAAACACTATCTGGACACTTCAAAATTATCAAATACAAAACTACCTGGTTTTTGTTTTTTGGGGGGGGGCTGTACTGCCATTTGATAAAGTTTGTTTTGACCAATAACTTTGTGTTTCACCACTGCGCATATTAGTTGCTCAATGTTCACCAGTAGCACATGGTATGTTGTGTTCAGTTGAGCCGCCTATTGGCTTTGACATGGCATTAGCCATTACTTTCTGTATTCAGTTGAGCCGCCTATGGGCTTTGACATTGCATTAGCCATTACATTCTGTATTCTGCCTATTGGCTTTGACATGCTGTATCCAGTCTAGCCGCCTATTGGCTTTGACATTGCATTCCTATTGGCTTTGACATGATGTATTCAATTTAGCTGCCTATTGACTTTGACATGCTATTAGATATTCTGCCTATTGGCTTTGATATGATATCATATATTCAGCTCCGCTGCCTATTGGCTTTGACATGATATCATATATTACATTTTGTATTCAGCTTAGATGCCTATTGGCTTTGACATGACACTAGACATTGCATTTGATATTTAGGTTAGCTGCCTATTGCCTTTAACATGACATTGCATTTGATATCTAGGTTAGCTGCCTATTGCCTTTAACGTGGAGTTAGACATTGCAGTTGAGAATCCAAGCTGTATTTTTCCAAGCTGTGTTTTTGCACCAGAGAACCAAGATGTTTTTCTCACAGTAGACTAGACACGATAAGAGAGAGTACATGGGTGTTGTTCTCTCTGCTTGAGCTTGGGAACAGGAGTAGTCTTGGAGACCTGGCCAGTCTCCAAAAGGCTTGCTCAGTTTCCCAGGTCTGAGAGGAGGGGGCACACCTTTGTAACAAATGTAACAGGCTGCAGAGAGTCAGATTTGAATCTGCCGGACCTCGTGCTGGAGCTTGGCGCAGGCTGCCAGCAATCCCGTGTGGGTAGATGAATCTCTCTTTCTCGCGGCTGACAGGGGTCATCAGCTTGCAGACCTTAGAAAGATGAAGCTGTAGATAGTTCCCACACGGTGAAGTATTTGTTTTGCTTTGCATTCAATATCTTATAAATATAACCTGCTGTGTATATTGCAAACTGATATATTTTGTTTGATTAACGCGGACTTGAAAGCTACTAATTCGTCATTCATAAATATTGTGGTTGGGGAAGAATTAACAACAATAAAAGTCTTCTTTGACCTCAGAAGTGCATTTCTGTTGTGTTATGTTAGTGCTTTAAAAACTAGATAAGAGGAAAGCACTACAGGGGCAACCTGCGTTTTTGGTCCTGGACTCAGCAGCCATCTTGAGAAACCTACCAAACCCAGACATTTCTGAAAACTAGACACCCGAGGGAGTCCAGGGAGGTGTGACTTGCGTGGATCCCCCAAGGATTTCTTGCCCAGAATCCTCAGCAAACCTTAAATTTGGCTAAAACTAAATCCATTTTTTCTCACATTTCTGTGTGGATCACCCACCGGGACAAATTTCCTACTACCCAACATTCCCCTCAGTCTCCCATTAAAAATGATACCTCACTTGTGTAGGTGGGCCAAGTGCCTGTGACAGGGAAGAGCCAAAAACATGTTGAAATTGAGGGGAAACCAAAACGGGTCCAAAAGGGCAGGGTGAAAAACAACTTTTTTAGGCTGACAAGTGCAGCAGAATTTTTATCGGTATTGATGGGATAATGTTGGGTGGTAGTAATTTTGTGGATTCCTGTGGATTCCAGAAGGTTCCATCACAAAAATGTGTGAAACGTGTGATTTTCAGCAAAGTCGGAGGTTTGCAGTGCATTGTGGGTAAGAAAATGGTGCGGGTGCATGTGAAGCACACCACCCTGGCATCAACCAGATGTTTAGTTTTCAGATGTGCAGCCCTCCCCATTTCAAGTGGGACAATTTTTAGAGTTAGCCAAGCTCTCATTGCCCAAATGTAAAGCCAAAACCCAAAATAATCAAATGTCCTCTTGCTTGCCATGGGATAAGATGTGTGCGGGGAGAGAGCTGAAAGACTGTTAATCCCATCAGTTGGGGTGGGGGCCTAACCAGGCCCTTACTGGTTGGTAGCCACCACCCCACTATTTTTTGTTTTTTTAAAATTCCCTGGCATCTAGTAGACTTTCCGCCCCGTGTGTGGATCTGGGATAATAGCCCCATCTGCCCACTGGTGGGCAGAACAACTTTGCCCCCATTTATTTGAGGTGGGGGTATGGCCATACTCCCACCCTCTTATTTAGAAAAAAAAATCCCTGGTCTCTGGTGGGCTTTCTGCCCCTCTTGGGGGCAGATGGCTTTCAAATAATAGGCAGATATGGCCAACAGTAATGTGCCCCCATGGGGAGGGACCGTTGCCCAAGGGGCTGCCCCCCCAAACAAAACACACATACGCACACACAAATCCCTGGTGCGTACGTGGTTTCTGCACCCCCGGGGCAGATTGGCCTAATAGAAATAGGACGATCTGCCCCCAAGGGGAGCAGAAATGGCCAAAAATAAATTTGACCTCCAGGGGAACGACCCTTGCCTAAGGGGTTGCTTCCCTTGCGTGATATTGACACAAAAAAATTAAAATACCTGGTGTCTAGTGGTTTCTGCACCACCTCGGGCAGATTTGCCTAACAAAAATAGGCAGAAATGGCCCAAATGAAATTTTCTCTCCAGGGGAGCGACCCTTGCCTAAGGGGTCACTCCCCATATAAAAAACAAAAGTAAACATTAAAAAATACATATCCCTGGTGTCTATGGATTTATGCCCCCTGGGGCAGATCAGCCTAATTATAGTAGGAAAAGGGGGGCAGAAAAGACCTAAAAATATTTCCTCCTAAGGGGCTCGGCCCTTGCCCAAGGGGCCGCTCCCCTCATCTCACAGAAGAAAAAAAAATCACTGGTGTCTTGTGGTTTCTGCCAAAGGTGGCAGAAATGGCCTAAAATTAATTTTGCCCCCCGGGGGACGCTCCTCACATATAAAAAATAAACATAAACAAAAAAAATATATAGCCCTGTGTCAAGGGGGATTCTGCCCCCACCCCCCCCCGGGGGCAGATCGGCCACATTTTATTGGGCCGATCTGCTCCATGGAGGACAGAAATGGCCTAAAATATATTTTGGCCCCCTGGGGAGTGGCCCTTGTCCAACTCCCCTCATGTCAATTACAAAAAAAAAAAAAAAAACAACTCCCTGGTGTCTAGTGTGCATTACTGCAATGCGATCAGGCAGCAGAAATGCTGACACCTTTCCTTTCCTTTGATGCCTTTCTTGGCCCCTCAACGTGATTGCAGGTGAAATGCAAAAGCATTTCTCCTCCTATCGGGGGGGCAGGCCTCTGATGAGGTCAGTGCGCTGATGTCATCAAACACCACAGGAGGAGAAGGGGCATGGTGGGGGTGTAATGGGAAGTGATTCCCCTTCCATCCCTGCAGTGGGGGTGCTGAGCCTATACCAGGACGTATTCGATATGTCCTTGGTTGTCAAGAGGTTAAAGGAAATCTATTTTGGTGTATACCCAACCAATATTTTTTACTTTGGCTTCCTTTATTTTCAGGTTTCCAAGAGCGTTTCACAACTTTTTCAATTTTTTCATGGTACTTTGAATTGCTTTGATGGATCCTGCCGAAGATTTTCAAGTGGATTCCCTCTGACACAAGGTAGAGAGTCATCCACGCCTTCATCACTAGCAAACTAGACTATGAAAATGTACTCTATGCTGGCATCACCAAGAAACTTCACTCAGGACTTCAAAGAGTCCATAATGCAGCAGCCAGACACACCCCGGACACCCCCTGACACAGTTGCATCTCCTCCCAGTCAGCATGAGCATCACATCACATAAAAACTCCTGATCTACACTGATAAGGCATTGCACAACACAGGACCAGCATACCTGAACCACCAACTCGCCTTCAACGTACCCAACAGACATCTCCGTTCCTCCCAGCTCACCCTTGCAGCCATCCCCAAGATCCTGGAAAGCACAGCGGGAGGAAGATCCATCTCCTACCTAGCAGCCCGGACACGAAGCATGCTATCTCTCATGCTTAGCCAGACCGCATCATTGGAGCAGTTCAGGAAGGACCTCAAGACCTGGCTCTTCGACTGAGCAACACACCCACAAACAGCACCTTGAGACCCAATGGGTGATTAGCTGCACTCTACAAATCCATCTTTGATTGATTGATTGTTTTTATTTTTGCATTTTTGGGGGCTTTTGGAAAATATTTCTCTAATTCTTTGGGGTTTATGCTTTTGACTTTGTGGATAGAGATAATGATCTACAACTACAGAAAAGTAAGCTATGTTTACTTTATTTGTTTTGGGTGGAAAATATTATATTTTATTATTTAAGTAAGTGTGACATGATTGTTGCTTGATATGTGTATTTTATGTGTAGTAAATATTTACCTAATAGATTAAGTTTGCTCTTTGAGAATTGTGGTTGTTAAATTTGGGATTTTTAATAAAAATTATTTATATATTGTTTTACTGTAGCAGTCTTATTAAAAATTGAAGTTTTATCTAACGATTTGACTGAGTTAATAAAATATTATGGGGGTCATTCCAACCTCGGCGGTAAAAGGCACTTACCGCCGTGCAGAAGACCGCCATAACACTGCCGCGGCCGCGGTAAACCGCCACGGTCATTCTGACCCACAACAGGCAAACCGCCAAAATACAGACATCCACAAAAGTCTGCCACACCAAAGGTGAGCGAGAAACTGGCGATGACCAAACCTCCACCGTCACGCCAACAGAAATACGCCCACACTATCACGACACACGAATCCACGCGGCGGTCTTTCAACCGCGGTATTCCATTGGCGGTACACACCGCCGCGCTCAAAATACACACACATATACAAAACACAGCCACATTGGACAATTCGAAATACACACACCTGATACACATACAAACAATACTCCCACACACCCAATACAATATAAAACACACACCCACATCACCCACAAACCCCTACTCCTAGAGATTCATGAACACGCACAGAGATAAGAGACCCGAGCACACAGATGCGCAATTCACTGTCACCCGGCAATACTACCACGGACGTCAAAATACACACCAATACACATCACCACACTTAGCACCACACAATCCACCCCACACATCACCCAAACCACCCCATGGCACCGCAAAGACACCCCAGGTTTTCTGACGCTGAACTCAGGGTCATGGTGGAGGAAATTGTACGGGTAGAGCCACAGCTCTTCGGGACACAGGTGCGGCACACCACCATTGCCAGGAAGATGGAGCTATGGAGCAGAATTGTGGACAGGGTCAACGCTGTGGGACAGCACCCAAGAAATCGGGACGACATCAGGAAGCGGTGGAACGACCTACGGGGGAAGGTGCGTTCCATGGTATCCAGGCACAACATCGCGGTGCAGCCGACTGGCGGCGGACCCCCACCTCCTCCCCCAGAATTTACAACATGGGAGGAGCAGGTCTTGGCGATCCTGCATCCTGAGGGCCTCGCACGAGTAGGCGGAGGAATGGACTTTGGTAAGTCATATCTTAACTACTTCATCCCCCCAACCCCACCAGCATGCCAACTCATACCCCCACCCTCACCCCCACCCCCATCACACCTACTCCTTGCAAATGTCTCACCCTCACAACCCACCCATCCCAACACCAAGCCCTGCATGCGACCACTAAGCATGGACACCCATCACCTAAGCATGCCCACTGCACATACCCATCCCCCCCAAACCACCGTCACAAAAGCCCCCACACAGGAATGCAAGCACAGGGGTACACGGGCACCCACCCATTGCACGCTATGGCACACACAGAAGCAATAATCATACTATTATACCCCTGCAGGACCCGGACGCCACGTCACCGCGCAAGAGGGTCCACAATTGTCCACTCCACCCCCAGAAGAGGCCCACAGTGATGACAGCACCTCTGTCGACCTGGATCTAGATGACCAGCCCAGCCCATCGGGGACCTCTGGACAGTCGGTTCCCCTCAGACAGCCACAAGCCACAGCAGACCTTCCCCCATCTGGGAACACCAGCACAGCACCCACATAGCAGGCCCATATCTCTGTCCCCAGGACACGTCAATCAGCGGTGTGTCCACCACTACAGGGCACCCAGGTTAACCCACCACCCCAACAACAACAGGGACCTGGGGCAGTGGTAGTGGGCACACGGTCCAGGGGACAGAGGCACAGGGAAACAGGGGAACTGGGAGGGCTGCTGTGCAACAGGGGGGGGACAGGCCCAGGGAACCCACCCTCCACGAGGCCCTCTCCTCCATCATGGGAGCATACCACCACTCCCAGGAGACGATGGCAACGGTACTGGACAGGTTTCAGGAGATCCAGCTTCTGCAGGAGCAACAGTATATGGGGTTCAGGGAAGAACTAAGAAACATCAGTACCGCCATGGGCACTATCGTAGTGGCTCTGAATCAGGTAGTCGCCACATTGCGGGACACTGTTGCACCACAAAGGGCCCCTGACACTAGCATGGACCAAGAACTGCCTACCACCTCCGCCGGCGCTAGTGGACAGGAGGCCCGACACAAGACCAACAGGCCACCAGAACCCCACCCCCTGCAGAAGGAGAACCACCCCGCAAGCGGGCCCTGAGATCCAGGAAGAAGACAGAGTAAGATGCCAAGACCCCCTCCAGCAAAGGATACCTCCCTGATTGTCATCCAACTGTCCCACATTGACACCCTGTCCAACCTTACACTGCCCCTGCTCCACTTTCCACAGGCATCTGGACAATGCACCTGTGATACTGATAGTATTGACTCTGCCATGGACAATCCTCCACCATCACACCTCAACGATTTGCAACCACCCACCAATTTAGAGCACTGTAATAAACACACTTATTGCATAAAACAATCTGGAGTCTGGCTGTGATTATGTACAAATGTATTAGACATTACAGTGCCAAATGGCATATTCACATTGTGATGCCAACATACCAATGTCACACAGCTGTAGTCCATGGGGAAATAAAGCAGATGTCACGCAGTGGGGCCCACATCTCTGAAATCGGAAGGGAAAGTCACAACTCAGTTACCATACACTGGGGGAAAAGTCCAGACAGTAGAGAGGTAGCAGGGGTTAAGTATATGTAATATGCCGGTGTGGATTCTTACCTGTGTGTCATTGAAAATACTGCTGTATTACAGTGTTCCTGTTCTCTATGTCGTCCTCTTCGCCTTCCTCCTCTTCACTCTAAAAAAGGCTCCACAGCTGCTACAACACCACCATCTGGACCATCCTCCTGCTGAAAAGGCACCTGGCGTAGCAAAGCCAGGTTGTGAAGCATACAGCAGGCCACGATGATCTGGCACACCTTCTTTGGTGAGTACATTAGGGATCCACCAGTCATATGGAGGCACCTAAACCTGGCCTTCAGGAGGCCGACGGTCCGCTCGATCACCCTCCTAGTTCTCCCATGGGCCTCATTGTACTGTTCCTCTGCCCTTGTCCTGGGATTCCTCACTGGGGTCAGTAGCCATGACAGGTTGGGGTAACCAGAGTCTCCTAATAGCCACACACGGTGCCTCTGGAGTTGACCCATCACATAAGGGATGCTGCTATTCCGCATGATGTACGCGTCATGCACTGACCCAGGGAACTTGGCATTAACATGGGAGATGTACTGGTCAGCCAAACACACCATCTTGACATTCATGGAATGATAACTCTTCCTGTTCCTGTACACCTGTTCACTCCTGCTGGGGGGGACTAAAGCAACATGTGTCCCATCAATGGCACCAATGATGTTGGGTATATGTCCAAGGGCATAGAAATCAGCCTTCACTGTAGCCAAATCCCCCACCTCAGGGAAGACGATGTAGCTCCGCATGTGTTTGAGCAGGGCAGACAACACTCTGGACAACACCTTGGAAAACATGGGCTGGGCCATCCCTGATGATATGGCCACTGTTTTTTAAATGACCCACTTGAAGGAAATGGAGTACTGACAGCACCTGCACTAGAGGGGGGATCCCTGTGGGTTGGCGGATTGGTGACATCAGGTCTGGCTCCTACTGGGTACATAGTTCCTGTATAGTGGCACGGTCAAGCCTGTATGTCAGCATGACATGTCTTTCCTCCATTGTCGACAGGTCCACCAGCGGTCTGTACACGGGAAGATTTCTCCATCTCCTCGCATGTCCCAGTGGACGGTGCCTATGAAGGACAACAGCGAGCACAGAGTCAATCAACCCACAGGTACGTAACCACAGCTTGCACATAACACGATTCCCAATGCATTGAATGGCTTGTATGAGTGTCGATGCAAGGCCTAGGTATGTGTGACGCAGTAGAAAATAAGGGATGTGGGCCCTTGAAATGGCTGCTGCCTGACCTGTGAAGTGCGACAATGGGATGTGAGGTCAATGCGCTGGCGTGGGACACCGTGGCGGTAGGCGGTCGAAGACCGCGGCGCAAAGCTGCATTGGTTAACATTGAACCCTATGGGTCTCAGGAGCCAATGACGATGTGCGCCGGCGGTCGCGGTACGCACCGCCGCGCGCGTGATCGCCATTTTCTATCAGCTTAATCACTCGATACCTGATCTTCCACAGGAGAGGACCTACACTGCAAGTGATGCTGTGACCACGGTCTGGAAGTGACAATGGCTCATGCGACTGGGGAAAGGGCCCCTGCCTTCACTGCTCAGGAGTTGGAGAAATTCGTGGATGGGGCCCTCCCCCAGTATGCGCTACTCTACGGTCCTCCAGACCAACAGGTAAGTACACTGGGACCATGCTTTGTGTGCAATGTCTGTGTTGAGTCGGGTGGATGAAAGATGGTTGGGAGGGGAGCGATTGAGGCATGCATCAAACGACAGATAGGAGCATGTGCCACATGGCAAGGGTGGGGATGGGGGGCCACTCACATCGAGCATGCAGAAGGTGATGATTATTCTTCTCTCCCTGTACATGTCACATAGGTCAGAGCCCACCAGAAAATCGGTATTTGGCGTGCCATCGCCAAGGACGTCCGGACCCTGGGGGTCCACCAGAGACGGGGCACCCACTGCAGGAAGAGATGGGAGGACATCCGACGCTGGTGCAGGAAGACAGCGGAGGCTCAGCTGGGGATGGCCTCCCAACGTGGGAGGGGTGCCAGTCGTACTTTGACCCCCCTGATGTCCCGGATCCTGGCGGTGGCCTACCCAGAGTTGGATGGGCGCGTGAGGACATCACAGCAGACACAAGGGGGTGAGTACACTCAAGTCCTGGTGACTTCGCGCGCAGTGGAGGTGTTTGGGTGGGGGAGGAGGGCTGTGGGTATCTCTAGGTCAGGGCGATATCTGTAGGCTAGGCCCCTCCGTAAGTCAAGGCCCTGTGCCCCCGCCCCCCACCTCTGTAGGGTGCCAAGTACAGCTATTCATTGCCCTGTGTCATGTATGTGAGCAGAGGTCACCCATAGGCTTGTAGGCCATGTCCCACTGATTGCGTAGTCTACTCCAAGTGCGCGGCACAGTGCAGGGGGCTTCTGTGTCTGTCTTGTCCGCCAACGGTGTCTCCAATGCATGCACTCAACATTTCTTTATTTTTCCCCACCCCCCTTTTTTGTTGTCTTCCTGTTCATTTGTGCATTAGCATCATCAGGCGGAGGAGAAGTGGCATCGGAGCACGAGGGAGCTGCATCTCACATGGCCATGGCGGGCCATGCAACTGACTCGGATTTCACCAGTGAGACGGAGGGCGAGGGGAGCTCCACAGCGGGGATTCGTGCGGATGTCAGTGACAGCGACTCGTCCTCTGAAGGGAGCTCCCTTGTGGTGGCGGCAACATCCATGCTCCCGCTACAACAGGTACAGCCGCTACCCAGCGCACCAGCACCGCCCTCCCAGCAGCCCCTCAGCGTTTGCCCCGTGCCCGCTCACCCAGGAAGGTGGGCATCTCCTTCGCCCCAGGCACCTCAGGCCCTGCCCCTGTCACCCCTGCTGCCCTCAGTGAGGAGGTCATTGACCTCCTGAGGATGCTCATTGTTGGGCAGTCTACCCTTTTGAATGCCATCCAGGGTGTAGAAAGAGAGGTGCACCAGAGTAATGCATACCTGGAGGGCATTCATTCGGGTCAGGCTGCCCATCAGCGATCGTTCAACACTCTGGCCTCAGCACTGATGGCAGCAATTGTCCCTGTCTCTAGCCTCCCCCCTCCAACTTCCTCCACACATACCCAATCCCCTGTACCTCTGCCTATCCCAGACACACCATCAGACCAGCCTGCACACACCTCAACACCCAAGACATAAGCACCACACATCACACAAGCATACACACAAGTAACATCCACATGCAGACATACCAACACCCACTGCCTCCACTGTGTCCCCCTCCTCCTCGTCTCCCTCCTCCCTCCCTGTCACGTCTACACTCACACCTGCATGCACAACATCTTCAGCCACTACGTCCATCACCAGCACACCCACCAGATCCCCCCGCACACGTGCAGTCACCACCCCCACTACCATTCACACGTCCCCTGTGTCCTCTCCCAGTGTGTCTGTCACCCCCTCTTCCAAGCTACACAAACGCAGGCAGCCACCCACCCAACAGCCATCCACCTCACGACAGCCTCCAGCACAAGCACCTGCACCCAAAGACAGCAGACTTCAAACTCCTACAACCACAACCTCCTCCTCCACTCCCATACCTACTACACCTACCCATCCCTCTCTTCCTAAACTTCTTTTCCTTTCCAAACTTGACCTCTTCCCAACAACTCCCCCACCCCGTCCATCTAAAAAGACTCCAGTCAGCACCTCAGCCACCACAACAGCGGGCCCTGTGAAGACAGTCTGCCATGGACTGTGGAGTCCCCCACCCTCAAGGGCAGCCAGCTCAGTAGGGAGCCAAGGCACGGGCAGCCCACCGCCGCAAAAACATGCCAAAATTGTCAGTGCCCGGCGCGAGAGGCCTAAAACACCTGGGACCAAAATCCCTACCGTGGCTACGGCAGGGAGTGTGGTGCCACCTGCCACACCGCCAAAGGTGGGGAAGGGCCACAGGCGACCAGGAAAGGCTGGGAAGGGCAGCACGCCCGACAAGACCGCCAGCAGCCCAGCTGAGCAGGAGGGCCCCGCATGCCCCATCCCAGGTGGGCAGGAGGACACCAACAGGCCAGGGACTGCAGCCCAGGAGGACCCCACCAGGCCGATCCCAGGTGGGCAGGAAGGCGCAGCCAGCCACAGGTCAGGTGGCGAATGATCTCCACGCCATGGGCTGATCCGCTGAACTGGGCACTCATCCGAAGCACCGCTGCGCTGGGCCCTTCATCTCAAGCACCGCTGCGCTGGGCCCTTCATCTCAAGCACCGCTGCGCTGGGCCCTTCATCTCAAGCACCGCTCCGCTGGGCACCGCCGTCTCAAGCACCGCTCCGCTGGGCCCTTCATCTCAAGCACCCCTGCACTGGGCCCTTCATCTCAAGCACCGCTGAACTGGGCCCTTCATCTCAAGCACCGCTGCGCTGGGCCCTTCATCTCAAGCACCGCTGCGCTGGGCCCTTCATCTCAAGCACCGCTCCGCTGGGCACCGCCGTCTCAAGCACCGCTCCGCTGGGCCCTTCATATCAAGCACTGCTACGCTGGGCCCTTCATCTCAAGCACCGCTGCGCTGGGTCCTTCATCTCAAGCACCGCTCCGCTGGGCACTGCCGTCTCAAGCACCGCTGAACTGGGCCCTTCATCTTAAGCACCGCTCCGCTGGGCACCGCCGTCTCAAGCACCGCTGAACTGGGCCCTTCATCTCAAGCACCGCTCCTCTGGGCCCTTCATCCCAAGCACCGCTGCGCTGGGCCCTTCATCTCAAGCACTGCTCCGCTGGGCACCGCCGTCTCAAGCACCGCTGAACTGGGCCCTTCATCTCAAGCACCGCTGGCCCATTGGCGGAAGGGGCAGGCCCGCATCTGTGTCGGGCAGGGCTGCACGAAGCACTCTGGGCACTAGTCCCCATCCAGTATCAGTAGAGACTGATATTGACTTGCGAGACTGTGGCTTTGCACTCCCCAGGATGGCACAGTGGGCAAGCCACCCACTGTAGAGACTTGAGAGACTGTGGCTTTGCACTCCCCAGGATGGCACAGTGGGCAAGCCACCCACTGTAGAGACTTGAGAGACTGTGGCTTTGCACTCCCCAGGTTGGCACAGTGGGCATGCCACCCACTGTAGAGACTTGAGAGACTGTGGCTTTGCACTCCCCAGGATGGCACAGTGGGCAACCCACCCACTGTAGAGACTTGAGAGACTGTGGCTTTGCACTCCCCAGGATGGCACAGTGGGCATGCCACCCACTGTAGAGACTTGAGAGACTGTGGCTTTGCACTCCCCAGGATGACACAGTGGCCATGGAGGCCCCTCGTGGATCTGGCGTCGTGGACTCATCTGGCTGAGGTGCCCCCCCTTCCCTTCCCCCTGAGGTGCCTGTAGTTTTGCTATCTGATGCCCCTGCAGTGTGCTCTCCGTTGGAGTCAGGTATCCTGTGTGGGCTTTGCCCATGTGATTTTGGCCCAGTGGCCCACGAACAATGGCTGATACACATATCGGACTGGACAATTTATGTATATAAAGTTTTAGATGTGTGATATATTTTATACTCAGTCATACAATAGTTTGTCATCATTTACTTTTCTCTTTGCATTCTTCCGGGGGTTTTGGGGGGGTAACTGTGATGTGTTGCTATGCATTGATGTGTGTGTTGTAGTGGGTGAGGGTGAGGGTGGGTGTGTCTCATATGTGTGTCCCCGAATTTTTTTGCCTCCCCCACCCCTGTGTCGTAGGTGCAGTACTCACCGTTGTGTTCTGCGTCGGCGTTCGTGCTCCTGGTAGAGGAGCAGGAAGACAATAGCTGGGAGGATGTGGAGTTCGGGTTCCATGCTGTCCAGATTCCTCGTGGGGTGTATGGAGGTGAGCGTTTTCCGTTTGAAATGTCTGTTTCCGCCGTGTTTTTATCGGCGGGGCTACCGCCCCGGAAAAGGTGGCGGATTGGTGGGTTGTGATAGTGTGGGTGGTACATTGTCTCCCGCCTGTCTGTTGGCGGTGACCGCCGCACTGTCTGTTTGTTTGTTTGTCCCGCCGTGGCGGGCAGTGTGTTAAAGTGGCGGTCTCTGTTGGCGGTTTCCGCCAGGGTCGGAATTGCATTTTTTTTACTGCCAGCCTGTTGGCGGTTTTGCCGCCGCTTTAACACCGACCGCCAGGGTTGGAATGACCACCTATGTTTCTTTTGCATATAAGACAATTTATAGTGTTTGTTAAGCTTATACTACACTTTTGGATGGTTTTGTAGGTTAGCATTTAGCAATTTAGCAATTTGCTTTTGGCTAATATTGCCAAGTAATGTACTCCTTTGTTGTTTATGATGAGATTCAAATCTTAGCATGTTGCACATTCTTTTGGTTTGTTTGCAAAATTTAGGTGCAATTTGCATTACATATTGCTCCATTCATAGTTGATTGTTATTTTTGTGTTTTTTTGTAATGCTTCTGATAACTTATAGAATGTAGGTTGGGTCCTACCTAGTTTGGATTGGAAGGCATTGTGACATCCTTCCACCGAGCTCTTTGTTTTTGCTTCCTGTTTCCTGGCACTATCATAGACATTCCACCATGGTGTTTGGAATTTGTGGTCTGCTAGCTCAAGTGTGTCGAAATAATCCATTAGAGTATTTCGTTTGTGTTTGTTTTATTGTTAGAAAGGGCTTTTTATTAGTAAAGTGTAGTGATTAGCTATCTCTGTGTATACGAAATAGGCTAATGCTATCATTTTTTTCATTTCAAAGACAAACTGACTGTTGATAACATATGCCACATTTGGGGGGATATTTACGAGAGTGTTACACAGTGCGGCACAGCAAGTCAGTTTGCTATGCTGCACTGTGCAACAGGAAAAGGGCAGGAATGAACCAAATTTAAGTCAATTTGGTTCAGTCTTGCCTTCTCCCCTCTACTGGAACACTTTTGGCAGCCTAGCGCCAACGCAAACAAAGCCTCTGTTGCATGCAGGGTTGTTTTTGTGCACAAAAATAATCCCCTGAGTCCTTTACCTCTTCCTATTTGTATTGCAGAATACAGCACACATAGAAAGAGGACGTACAAGGAGAAATAATGATATTTCTCCTTGTAATGCCTCACCTGGGGAGACATAGGCTTTAGGCACATTGCCAGGTCTACTACTTCTGGTAAACTAGTGAATGCATCCAAATCCATGGATGCTGCATGGGAATGATAAGCAACACCCTTGGAAACACCTCCCTAGTACAGAGTAATCCAATATAGTGATTTGCACTGATTTGCATTACTCAAGATATATGAAGTCAACCACAGTCACCCAAGGTGGCCTTGCATGGCTTCATAAATCTCATTTTTCTGTTGTGTCACTCTTGAACCATGTTGCCCTTTAATGCAGATTGTTGTAGTTGTCTCAATATGCTTTGATGAAAATTATACTAACAGCCTTGCATGGTTGTGCGTGGGAAAACTTTTAATGGTTTGAATCATGGCCTGTTTAAAATTTGTGTTTATTGTTTGTGAATAGTGGTTATTTGTTTTATGCTTGGTGTGGTTTAGGAGTTCATAGTATGTGCTACTTTGCCTATTTGGTAATAAGGCATTTATAGAAGGGGTATTTGTGTTTTGATATTCATCATGTTGATATATATCAGAGTGAATGGTTTATGGCACATTTTGCGGATCCCATCTGTCATTCATCGTCCACGTTTGACAGTGGCTTAGTTTTAGTGAGTTCCCTGCCGTAGAACATACTTGGATTAATCTATGATTGTTTATGTTGTCATATACTACGAAGTGTTCGTCATTCTATGCCATTTTTAAGTGTTCTGATATTCTATATCTTGGTATCGTCTAGGAGAAGGATGTGTTTTACTTGTGGCTTTCTTAGTTCATGTAATTAAATGTTTTAAAGTGGGTATAGGTAGTAGTTGGCTTGTGATTTGTTTGGGGACTTTAGGGATTAAGGCCCTCATTGCAACACTAGCGGTCTGTGATAAAGTGGTGGTAATACCACCAACAGGCCAGCGGTAACAGAAATTGAATAATGACCACGGCGGAAACCGCGCAGACAGACAGCCACTTTAACACACCGACTGCCACATCGGTATCAACAAGCACCATGGTGGCAACTGCCAACAGCCAGGCGGAAGACATTGTGCCGCCCACACTATTACGACAGGCCTATCCACCACCTTTTCTGGGCCGGTACCAACAACATCAAAGGCATGGTGGAAACAGAACACAGAAGTCAAAGGACTCACCTCTGGAGACTCAGGGAACAACCACAACGCCATGGAGCACAAGCTACACATGTTTCCCATGCTTGTCTACATTTTCCTGCATTATGAGCAGCAACGTCGGCGAAGACGACCACGGTGAGTACTGCCGCCTACCACACAAGGGAGGGGGGAGGAAAAAGAGAGTGACACACACGCAACATGCAACATTCCCACCCCCAACACCATACACACAATCAGATGCACAAACATTACAATTCCACTCCGTACCCCTCAGGAATAATGCAAGGACAAAATGATTGTAAGAAAGTGAGCGTAATAAGATAAAATAACATGAATAAGTGCATCAAAATACATACGTATATACATATGTACAAATGTAGGGACACTGCCCAGTCCTCAATGCCAGTGGGCCACAGGGCACAACACATAGGCCAAGGCCCCACCTCACTCCTGCAACAACACAGAGAGAACACTGCAGGGGCATCATGTTGAAAATACACAGGCACCTCGGGGGGGCGGGGAATGGGGGAGCACCTCAGCTGGATGATGGTACAATACTACTGGTCTGGGAGGGGGCTACATGCAGTGTGAGTTGTCCTGGGGAGTGCAAGGCCACAGTCTCTCAAGTGGGTGGTTTGCCCACTGCTTTGTCCTGGGGAGTGCAATGCCACAGTCTCTCTAGAGGATGGCTTCTCCACATTGGTCTTGGTGGGTGCCCTGTGCCTAGTGTGCTTCATCCTGTGAAGGATGGGGTGAGTGAATGGCTTCTTCCACTGGTTCTAGGGGGCATTGTGCCCAGTGTGTTGGTGGTGGTGCTGGTGGTGATGCTGGTGGTGATGCTGGCAGTGGTGGGTGGAGGCTCCAGCCCATCCCCTGCGGCCTCAGAGGGCTGCCCCCTGGGGCTGCTGCTGCTGGCAGTGGTGCTGGTGGCGGTACTGGTGGCGATGCTGGTGGTGGTGCTGGCAGTGGTGAGGGGAGGCCCCAGCCCATCTCCTGTAGCCTTGGACGGCCGCCCCCTGGGGCTGCTGCTGCTGGCAGTGGTGCTGGTGTCGGTGCTGGTGACGGTGCTGGTGGCAGTGCTGGCAGTGGTGGGGGGAGGCTTCAGCCCTTCCCCTGCAGCCCCAGATGGCTGAACCACCATTGTTGGTGGTGGGGGATCCATATGAATCCCAGTACCAGACCTCCTGTTCTTAATGCCCTTACCCTCCCTGTCAGCAGCTGGGCATTGTCCCTTGCCCTTCCCTCCTGCAGCTGGTGGTGCCTCCTTGCCCTTCCTAGACACTGCTGGTGGTGCCTACTTGCCCTTCCCTGTTGCACCTGGTAGTGTCTCCTTGCCCTTCCTTAATGCAACAGGTGCAGGAACCATGTCAGTGTTGCTGCCTGGTGCCCCGGATCCTCTCCCACCTGCAGTAGCTGTTACACTACTGTGGCCCTGGACTGGGTGACTGAGGTGCTCGCCTGGTTCTGACCACCCTGGCCAACAAGAAGGATGGGGGGAAGTGGTAGGGAAGAGGTCAAAGGTAGAGAGGAAAAGTTCTTAGGGACATTGGGACGGAAAGAGGGTGATGGTTTGGGAGTAGAGGAAGAGGAAGTGTCAGTCTGCTGTGTTTGGGTGCAGGTGTATGGGCTGGATGCAGTTGTGAGTTGGGTGGCTGTTGAGTGTCTGAGTGCTTGCGTTTGTGTAAGTTGGGAGGAGGGGCACAGACACAGTGGGAGAGGACACAGGGGGCGTCTGCATGGATGTGGGGGTGGTGACTGCCAGTGAGGGGCGTGTAGCGATAGGCATGAAGGTGGTAGTGGATGAGGATGTTGTACGTGCAGGTGTGAGTGTAGATGCAACTGGGAGGGAGGTGGACAAGGAGGAGGTGGGGGACACAGTGGAGGAAGTGGATGTTGGTATGTCTGCATCTGGATGGTGTTTGTGTGAGTGCCTGTGGGATGATGTGTGGTGCTTGTGTTTGCCTGAACCACTCCTCTGTGTTGTCCCGGGTGCATGCTGGTCTGCCTGTGTGCTTGGGATAGGTTGGGGTTGAGAGGAATGGTGTTGAGCAAAGAAAGTTGAATGGCTGTCATCAGGGAGGAGGCCAGAGCCTGGATTGATCTCTGTTGAGCCACCATACGAGAGTAAATGCCCTCCAGGAATGCATTTGTTTGTTGCAAATGGGCTGCCAGCCCCTGGATTGCATTCACAGTGGTTGACTGCCCAACAGAGATGGATTGCATGAGGTCAATAGCCTCCTCACTCAGGGCAGCAGGGCTAACTGGGGCAGGGCCTGAGGTGCCTGGGGCAAAAGAGATGCCCACCCTCCTGTGTGAGTGGCCATGGGAAACACGCTGAGGGGCTGCTGGGAGGACAGTGCTGGTACGGGGGTGGCGGTTGTACCTGTAGTTGGGGTGGGCACAGAGGTGTGCGCCACCACCACGGAGCTTTAATCAGAGGAGGTATCACTATCAGAACTGTCCCCTCCAGTCTCTGCCGTGGTGCTCCCTTGCCCTCCGTCCCACTGGTGCCCTCACTGTCAAGGGATTCGGCCTCCTGGGCCCTGTGGAATGCACCTCTCTCTGTCACCAGTGCCTCTGCTCCTCCGCCAGATGATGCTAATGCACATAAGGACAGGGTGAAAAAACAAAGAGGGGGGAGAGACAAAGTATACCCTTGGTCAGTGGCGGCAACAACACCACCATTGGCATACGCGACACACACACACACACACACACAGGGAACAGCCCTACGCACTAGGCAATGCACTAACAGTGACAATGCTAATCACCAGCCCATTGACAGGGATACCTAATGCCAATTGCAGCATACTTGAGATCCACAGACACCTGCCCAGTAGTGGATGCCTACTAGCTTGGTTGGAGGAGCTGTACATCCGATCATGCGCCACATGAATGTCCAGCCTGGCCTAGGGGCACCCACAGGCCCACATCCCCCACCCGATGCCACCCCATAGGCGCAAGTAGTATATTGGGGCACTGTAATTACCCCCTTGTGGCTGCTGTGATGCCCCCAAGCGCCCATCCAGCTCCGGATAGGCCACTGCCAGTATGTGGCCCATCAGGGGGTTAGGGTTCGATAGGCACCCCTTCCTCGTTGGAAGGCCATCCTCAGCTGGGCCTCCATCATCTTCTGTGCCCAGCGTTTCAGGTCCTCCCACCGTTTCTGACAGTGGGTGCTCTGCCTGCCATAGATCCCCAGGGTCCGCATGTCCTTGACGATGGAACGCCATATGCATTTTTTTTGATGGGCGCTGACCTGCAGAGTAATATACATAAGAAAAGGTATCAGTCACACCATCCTGCATGTTACACTCATGGCCCACCGTAGCCCTCACATCCCCTTACGCACAGACATTGCCCACCATACATGCAGCACACTGTCCAGGGCCCTTCCACCCCTCATGAGGCATTCACACACAGCACTACATGCATTCATGCCCCATGCATCATGCTCACAGTGTACTCACCTGTTAATCTGGAGGCCCATACAGCATGTGGTACTAGGGTAGGACCCCATCCACCAGTCTCTCCAACTCCACAGCGGTGAAGGCAGGGGCCCTTTCCCCAGTGACACGAGCCATGGTCTGTTGCAGACACAGGTCACAGCAGAACTTGCAGTGTAGGTCCTCTCCTGTTGAAGGTCAGGTAGCAAGTAAGTGAACAGATAGAAAATGGCGGTCACGTCCGCGGCGGTGTGTACCGTCACCACTGGCATACATCACTATTGGCCAGTGTAACCCATAGGGCCCAATGGTATCCAATGAGGAGTTGCACGGCGGTTCTCAACTGCCTCCCGCAATGGCCCACAATATCAGCAGAATTACCTCATTTCCACCTTCCCTTCATACAGGACAGAGAGATGCCATTTCAGCGGGTCAGGCCACGGCACTTAACTGCATCACAGAACACATAGGCACCATTTGGGCATATCCAACAATATACTGTTACAGTCACAGCATGCAATGCAGTGTAGTGTTTGGAAATATGGAATACTGACCAGCTGCTCACCGTTTGCCCCCTAGATTCCAACCGCTGTGGATGAGTAGAAGATGCAGACATCCCCCTGGGTACAGGCCCCTGGTGGACCTGGCAACAATGGAGGACAGGCACATTATCCTCACCTATAGACTGGACACGGCCACAATCATAGAGCTGTGTGCCCAATTGAAACCTGACCTGATATCTGCTATACGTCAGCCCACGGGATCCTCCCTCTTGTGCAAGTGCTATCAGTGCTCCATTTCCTGGCAACTGGCTCCTTCCAAGTGACAGCGGGCTTGGCAGCAGGAATGTCTCAGCAAATGTTCTCAATAGTGCTGCTCTGATTAAACACATGTGGAGTTACATCGTTTTCCTCCAGGTGGAGGATTTGGCCACAGTGAAAGCAGATTTTTATGCAATGGGACATATCCCCAACGTTATTGGGGCAATAGATGGTACACATATTGCATTTACCCCCCCCCACCCCGGAAAAATGAACAGGTGTTAAAAAATCGAAAGAGCTTTCACTTCATGAATGTGCAGATAGTGTGCCTAGCGGACCAGTACATCTCCTGAGTCAATGCAAAATATCCTGGGTCTGTGCATAATGCTTTTATCCTGAGGAATAACAGCATCCCATATGTGATGGCTCAACTCCAGAGGCACAGGGTGTGGCTAATAGATGAGCCCTGGTTCCCACCCAGTAGGTGTTAGTGTATAGGTATGGTGTGAGGTACTGGGTTTTTCAGAACCGGTACTGATCCGGTAACCCAGCGGTGCCAGGGTACACCCAAAGACCTCGGGTACTTTCCTGATTCAGACCACAGAAACTCAGAGTCTTCTAGGTGAAGTCAAAGATCGAATTTATTGGCTGCAACCAAGTAACAAGCGTCCTAGAAGTACAACAGCACGGTTTGTATGTTCTCAGGAGACTGTGGGCCTGATTCCGACTTTGGCGGGTGGCGGAGGCCGCCCGCCAAAGTCCCGCCGACAAATGACCGCACCGCGGTCAAAAGACCGCGGCGGCCATTCTTACATTTCCGCTGGGCCGGCGGGCGCTCTCCAAAAGAGCGCCCGCCGGCCCAGCGGAAATGCCCCTGCAACGAGGATGCCGGCTCCGAATGGAGCCGGCGGAGTTGCAGGGGTGCGACGGGTGCAGTGGCACCCGTCGCGTATTTCAGTGTCTGCATTGCAGACACTGAAATACTTTGTGGGGCCCTCTTACGGGGCCCCTGCAGTGCCCGGAGACCCGCCAGGAACAGGATGGCGGTAGGAGGTGTCAGAATCCCCATGGCGGCGGAGCACGCTCCGCCGCCATGGAGGATTCTGTAGGGCAGTGGTAAACCGGTGGGAGACCGCCGGTTTACCCTTTCTGGCCGCGGCTGAACCGCCGCGGTCAGAATGCCCTTGGGAGCACCGCCAGCCTGTTGGCGGTGCTCCCGTGGTCGGTGACCCTGGCGGTCACCGGCCGCCAGGGTCAGAATGACCCCCTGTGTGTCAATGCAAAATCAGGTTTCCTTATATACAGTTTTTTAAGCTTCAGGCAAACATTCTTGACATTTTGGTTGGTCATTCACATGTTTTCACTACAAAGGAAAAAACAGTGTCATGATGAAACCTCATATTTCATGTCATTCAACCCATAATAAATTACCCGGCAAGGCCTAGTATTTTACATCAGATAAATGTGGACCCCCAATAAAAACGGGCACCTCCCCCTCGTAAAGTAAGAAGAAGAAAAGAGCAGGTGCAGGTGTGAGCAAGATTAGGCAGGGTGTGTTAGCGATAATAAGGGTTTTATGGCATGGTGTGCCTTGATGCTATCTGATTCGGCCACTGGGAGAGGGACTGACCAAACAGGTTTGGCCTGAGGCAATGGTTCCAGCTTGCCCAGGTCAGAGAAAAGTCAATCAAGGTGTACGTGTCCTTGGAATCAAATCTGACTGTATTATAAGCCTATGTGAGGGCAACTTTTAAAAATGGCTGCCGTGTATAAAATGGGAGCCACGAGTGCAGGACGAAAATGGCAATTTCGAGGTGAAAACGCTGCTGGAATTGAGCGAAAATGCTCATGCTTAGTGTACTAGTCATTATCGGTCTTTTGATACTAAAATCGTACTGCTGTGGCAAAGTAAATTACATGGGTCCAGAATTTTTAGAACCACAAACCCTCCTTTTGCCCTTACATAGGCAATAAACCTATTCTCATGCTAATCTGAGTCCAGGTCTATGTTTCTAAAGTCGTTGAGATGTTGCTGTAACATCATCCTAGTATTTAGCTCGTCTCTTGGTGCAGGTTTCCTTATGCATGATGTAACACAGAAACCACATATCGCAGGAGCACACTGCACGCATAGACAGAACAGGAAAAGAATGGCCAAGATCATCCCAATGACCATCAGAATCTTCCATCCCCATGCTGATATCAGTTCCCAGAGCCATCCCATTAATGACCAATCTCCTTTATCTAAATGAATAGATTCGGAAATTCTATGCAGTTTGGAGATTGCCTGGTATACTGTTGGAGCGTTATCTGGGACAAAAACACAGCAACTCGATTGGATCAATGTACATACTCCACCCCGGTCTGCAAGTATGACATCTAATGCGACCCTTTTCTGAAGGGTCATAAGACGATCCGACTGGAGCTCAGCAGTCAAGTTACCAAGGGCACCAGCGGTTTCAGCCACGGTGGATTCAACCACTCTTATCAATTGCCTTATGCTCCTGCTGTTACTTATTTGTCCCCAGAAAGGCAGAAAACCCTTTACGAAGTCCCCAAATTCTTGTCCTGCAGTGTCTTCTTCACTGAAGACGCCTCTAACTATCCTTGTCTTGTGGTAATCTGCCGCTGCTGTGTAGGTAGGGGGCAACAGGAACGAAACGAAGCATGTGCCCGAAAAGTCAGGGGGCAACCATGTAAAGGCTCTATCATGGCAGATTAAATAGGTACCCTTAGCTGCCAAGAGCGGAGGGGAGGTCTGAGATGCGAAGACATATGTCTCAGTGCAGACGCTTTCCCCTAGCTGAGCTCTGGGATTCTTGCCAGTACCTTGCAGACACAGGTGACCCTGATGGGGTACAACCCAAATCAGGGAAGATATCTTAGCTTGCTGTTTCTCACTCGTGGCTTCATATCCGGTCATGTTCCATCCTATATATGCCATTGTCTCATCTCTGGGGATAGTCTCGTAGAAGATATTGTCCTTCATCATGTCTATGATACCTTTAACTAAAGCATTTTTCTTAGGGTTGTCTTCTGCAAAACGTAGGGGGTAGTGTGCATAGATGAATATCGTTCTGAATGCCCACACGGAACCATTGTGGCTGAAAGGCAGGATCAGATAAGGGACACCTTTATCTGCTGTGTGAGGCATAAGGCCACACACCCAACAGTTAGTTGTATTTATCACTAGTTGGTGTTGGTGCAAAAGCTGGATGAAGGAGTTATTAATGAACTCTAGTCTCCTAGCAGATTCATGTTTAGGGAGGAGTTGAAAAGAATGTGGGGAAACAGTGGAAGGAGGAGGTGTAGACGAGGTAGTGGGTGCCAATATCACGTTAAAACAGAATAAAATATATCCTATAAAAAACATAAGTATACTAAATAATATAAAAATGCACAGCAGCAAAAAACGTTTCCTGGTTATCGTTTCACATATTCTCTTCTTGAAACTCAGTCTTTCAACATGTTCTCCATTTTGGAAAGATTCCATCCTCTAACCGTTGCCGTTCGTGGCGGTTGGTTTACTTCACTTAGGAGTGTTCTGAATGTTCCAGGCCGCCCTAGAACAAACCAGACCTGTAGACCTTGTGTCCACAGGCTACCCCCCTAAGTCTTTTCAGCCACGATCCTACAGCTGAACCCGGATGGAGGTTCAAAAAACACAAAAAAGCAAAAAGTCATTCAAAAATAATTTGCCATATTGGAGAACTTTGCTAAAGGGAAGAAAAGTAAACTGTTTTATTTGTCCTTTATTCTTGGTCGTAGATTATAACGGTTAGTCCCAGGTATCGTGTGGTCCTGAAAAAGGAGTTCAGGTTCTGTAGTGTCCAATCGAACTGACGGTGATACTGCTGATTGTAAAATGTCATCACTTTCTTTCTCAGTGAGTGTTCCTTTTATTCGTGCATCGCTGAAAGGCAGAAAACGTGGCACGGTTTCAGTCTCTGAGTCGGCGACACCTTCCTGGACCCACCGGTCATATGGCAGAGGTAGGGGTACCCTTTTGCAATGGGTCCCATGGATCCAGTGTTTCTTCCCTTCTACTCGAACAGCTGATCTTGTGGAGAGAAGAACAAGGTGCGGTCCGGTCCACCTGGGCTGCTCGTTTTTGGTTCGCTGAAAGTTCTTTATTAAAACTCAGGATCCAGGCTCAATGGGATGACCTGGAGATTCAGAGACCGGAGGCAGGGTGTCGTGGACCTGTTGATGTAAGACACGCAATTTAGCCGTCAATTCATACAGATAGTCAAGCAAAACAGGATGCTCTATCTCGCTAAACTTCTTGGGCCTAGGCACTCCCCATATATTGGCCGGGCGGCCGAAGACTATTTCATAAGGACTAAGTTTCACTCGTGAATGCACAGTCATTCTGGTTGATAGGAGTGCTAAGGGTAGAGCGTCAGGCCATTTGAGACCAGAGCTCGCTTGTATCTTGGCCAATTTTAGCTTTAGAGTGCCATTATAGCACTCCACTAATCCAGCTGATTGGGGGTGATTTGCAGCGTCAAACTTTTGGTTTAGGCCTAGCCCTTCGCATACTTTCTTCATCACTTGACCCACAAATTCACTTCCATTGTCACTCCCGATCATTCTCGGCATTCCGAATCTAGGGAAGAACTCTTTCACAAGGGCTTTGGCTGTGGATAGCGCAGTATTGTCTTTTAGGGGATAGGCTTCCACCCATCTTGAAAAGGCACAAACAACAACGAGTACGTATTTTAAGTTGTTGCACCTCTCCATGTGGATGAAATCTAGCTGCAAAACCTCAAACGGATACATAGGAGGTGCAAAATGACCAGCTGGAGTTGGGTTTCCTCTACCAGGGTTGTGTTTCAGGCATACCATGCAATTTTTAACCACATTTTCTGCGCACTTGGGAATTCCTGCATTTTGCCATACTGGGGCCAACAACTTACAAATCCCTTTCACACTGATGTGAGCCATTCCATGAGCCATTGTAACTACTGCAAGCACATACGCATCGGGTAGCAACCATCTTTGATGTTCTGAAAACTCGACCCAACAACCATTCGCAACCAATTTACCCGTACTTTCTCTCCACACACTCACTTCTCTCTCTGTGGCTTCAGCTTGAATCGATTTCACGCTTTCTATCGTGTCTTCACACATTACAACATCACCAATCCATCTTGCAGGGCCCGTGACATACATTCGGCTCATCACATTCCTTGCCGTTTCTTTTGCGACCTCGTCAGCAAATGCATTCCCACGACCAACATCATAAGTCACCTTTTTATGTGCGCTACACTTCACAATCGCAACTTGCAACGGTAAAGTAAGTGAATCAAGGAGCTCATTTACCAACTGACCATGCTGTATTTTAGTTCCATGCGAGGTCAGGAACCCACGTTCCTTCCACAAACGCCCAAAACTATGGGCCACACCAAACGCATATTGGCTATCGGTATAGATAGTCACTTTCATTCCTTTTGATACTGTACATGCTCTTGTTAGGGCTATTAACTCAGCTGCTTGGGCTGAATTATGTGGGATACGTGCAGCTTCAACAATCGTACACAAAGTTGTCACAGCATACGCCGCAGTCGTGTCACCATTCGGGAGCTCAAAGCATGAACCATCCACCCACAAAGTACCATCACTCTTTGCAATGGGAGTGTCCAGAAGGTCTATTCTCCCTTTCGTTTCTTCTTCTGTTCTATGGAGACAATCATGTTGTTCAGAAGTATCTAACTCCGTCACAATTGGCAATAACGTAGCTGGGTTAAGTGTAGTGCATCTTTTTATATGTACATGGCTTGCTAACAATGTCAACTCGTAACCTGACAATCGAGCACTAGTTAAATGCTGTGTCTTGGTTCTGTTTAACAACGTGTCCACTGCATGTGGAACCATTACGATCAATGTGTTATTCATCACTAAACCAGCAGACTGTCGGATAGAAACAGCAGCTGCCGCTGCCGCTTTTAAGCAGCTCGGTAGTGCCTTAGCTACTGGGTCTAAGGTTGAAGAGAAATAGGCGCATGGACGCTCCCTGTCTCCAAACTGTTGTGTCAAAACTGCTAACGCACAACCTTCTTTCTCATGGACATACAATGTAAAAGGCTTGCTGTAGTTGGAGGTACCCAACACAGGAGCTGAACATAATGCATCACGTAATTCGACAAAACTTTTCTGACAATCTTCAGACCATGGGACGGGATTTGGTATATCTTTACAAGTTAATGCCACCAAGGGTTTGGCTATTAACGAAAAATTAGGTATCCATTGTCTGCAATATGATGTAATACCCAAGAAAGCACGCATTTCTCTTTGTGTTCTTGGCACACTCATTGCTGCAACAGCCCTGATTCTCTCTGGGGTCAGTTGCCTTCCCTCCTTCGAAAAGAGATGACCTAAATAGGTCACTTCTTTTTGACAATACTGTAACTTTGAAAGGGACACTTTGTGGTGTAAATCAGACAAATGACGCAATAATGACAATGTTGCTTCTTTGCAGATTTCCTTAGTATCTGCGGCAACCAGCAAATCATCGACATATTGAATGAGAGTGGCGCCATCAGGTAACATAAGAGTGTCAAGTTGTGCTTTCAAAGCCTGACTATAGATAGATGGACTTTCACAATAGCCTTGAGGAGCTCTCTTAAATCTGAAGCTTCGTCCTCCCAAATTGAAGCCAAAAATGTCCCTGCTCTCTTCTGCAATAGGGATGCTGAAGAAAGCATTTTTCAGGTCTATTACTGAAAACCAAGTGGCTGAAGCTGGAATCATTGTCAATAATGCAGTGATATCGGGGACGACTGGAAACTGTGGCACAACTATTTTGTTCACCTCTCTAAGATCAATTACAAACCTATAAACAGGTGGCTGAGTAGGGTCAGTATGCTTCAAGACAGGCAAAACAGGACTATTGCAAACGTTGCCTCTTGTCTCTTCAATTACATCCTTCTCAATCAGATCACGAATAATTGCCATCAACGCTTTTTCCCCTTCACTAGAGATCTTGTATTGGGGAATACGTGGCATTTTAACATTGGCTTTTAATGTTATCACATATGGCTGAATTTCCAAAAGACCTACATCATTAGGTCCAGTAGCCCAAAGAGTATTAGTAAGAGATGAAAATTCTGGTGGAAATCTGTCCTTTGACAAATACATTGGTGAAACCACTTTCTTACCCAATGTGAGTTGCACTCGAGAAGGAGAGCAATACAATGTCGCATACAATCTCTTTAACAGATCTAATCCTAACAAGTTCTCGCCACAACCTGTCGTCAAAATAAGGGGTGTTTCAAATTTACAAGGTCCAACAGAAAGAGATATAGGGTTAGAAATCGGATTTCTAACTGGGGCACCGGAAAACCCTACTGATACATTTGTTTCGCCAGACAAAGGTGCGCCAGGGAGTTTTGAGTGCATAATAGAACTCTTGGTAGCACCAGTATCCAACAGAAAAGGTTCTGACACACCTGATGCAATCACCTTAACATAAGGCCCATTCTGATCTACTGGAACTGAAACAACTCCCTCTCTTTGTCTATGGCTGTCCTAGCAATCATTACTGTTCAAATGCTCATCCTCTGTATAGTAATCATCAGTATAGTACTGAGCCGTCCTACCAGATGCATTAACCTGTTGATCAAATCTGTTCATTGAGTTTTGAGGGAGGAATGGGCGCGCGCTCTGGGGAACATATCCACGTCCTCTTCCTCTAGGTGCTTGTGGAACACCTCGACCTCTTAAACCGGAAGTACCATTTGCGCGCTGTAGCAAAGCAGGGCAACTATACTTGAAATGACCCTCTTCCTTGCAATATGAACACTGATTGGGACCTACTGGGATACGTGGTTGAGCATACTCGGCTCTTTGCGAGTTTCTCTGAAACGGTTGGGGCTGATAGTTATTCTGATAGTTGTTCTGTGCACCACTATTCTGACCACCACGTGGTGGGTACGATTGTTGTAACAGACCCTTCGTTTTCAATTCTTTTGTTTTCTTCTCTACTCTATCTCTCTCATCTTTATCTCTATTTTCGTAGTATTGTGCAGTAGCCAATATCTGTGCTGAAGAGGAAACTGCCCAAGAACTTTCTGAGTCTTTTAACTTTTTACACAACTCAGGAAGCAGATTATGCACAAATTTATCGACGAACAAACGTTGACCACCTTCCGTGCTCATATCTTGACCACTGTGGTCCACAAAAGTTTCTTCAAACCTGGTGAAGAAATCTGATACCGTTTCTTCTTTCTTTTGCTTACATGCAGACAATTTATCCCAGTTTACACGCATCGCAGGCATTATAGTTTTCATGTAATCAATAATCCTGCCAGGAAGCTCTGTCACTAAAGGCTCAGGTTTAGCACCACCAATTTGTCGGGCATCTGCAGCAGCAATATTAGCCCATGTGTCACCTAACTCTTGAGCATGGTCTGTATGGCGAATCTTTCCCCATAAAGGCTGTGGAACAACATTCCCAAACAACATGTCTATGTCAGCTAAATTCATAATGCAAGACCCCGCAGTCTGTGACAATTCCTTGTAATACCCTGTAGGATTCTTACGGGGATCAGGCAATGTCTGCTTAAGGGCTAAAACTTCAGCTCGCTTCCATGGAACGTGTACCCATACACGCTGGAAATGAGGCAGGACAGGTGGATTAGCATTTGGGTCCCCTTCCCTCCACTGTGGGGGAACTTCTCTCATGGGGTACTGTTTCCCTTTCTTTTTAGCAGAAGAATCATATTTAAACAATAACCTGGAAACACCTTCAGTCCTAAACGACAATAACATCGCAACTGCTTTCTCGACATCTGAACCCACAATCAAACCTGTCGCAAAATCGAACCGTACACAACACAACTTAGGCGGATTGGGCTCCAAACCATTTTCCTCTAAATCCTCAGAAAGAAAAGAACACATTTTCTCAAAAACGTATCTCTGTTTCGGTTCTTCCCACTGATGGAAGACATCCATAACAGACTCTAGTTCATATCTCGCTGGTTCAGTAACCTATTTATGCGCCAAATAATTCAGTGTCTCTTTCTCCATACCATCAGGCAATTGGCTACGCAATTGTTTACGCTCTGAAACTGGGGTTGTAGCTAATGACCCAAAGAGAGGGGATAAAAGACTAGTCACAGTGTTTGTCATTCTCTGACGGATAGAGGGAGAGGTTGACAAATGAACAGGAGGAAAAACAGAATGAGACAAGGCAGAGACAGAAGCAGTGTCAGAAACAATACCAGGAGTTGTAGTCGCTATAGTAGTCAAAGTTGTAGGAAGTAAAGGCAGAGCAGATGTCAAAGCCGGTGGCCCTTGAGGAGGCTGCACTGGAGGAATAGGAACCAACTGAAGAATAGCTGGTGGGTGCTGGGGAGGAGCAGGAGGCAATGCAACCACTGGTTGTGCAACTAGAGGTTGCGGAGGTGCCGTTGCATTCTGCGCATAGGGTGGTGGCGAACTTAGCAAATGCGACATTAGGGGATCTTTTTCAGAGTTTTTTGCTGCATCTTGCTGAAGAAGCGGCAAAACTGGATAGCATTTATCTACTGTCATTTTATGTCGCCTATGCAACTGCTCATTCAACTGTTCTACTTTGTTATCTTTAAACTGTATAGCAGCTTGCATAATCGAAATACCTTTTTCTCTCTTATTTTTCTTAGCTAATTTAATTTCCTTTTGCTTGGCTTCCTTACGCCATAAGCGGAAAGAATCAAACATTGCCGGCCGGGCTTTCTTCTTAAAAAGTCTAACTTCGAGGTTATCTAAGATTTATGTGTCAAAGCTACCATTTTGGGGCCATTTTAAAACACCATCTTTTCTGGTGTAACGGATCCATACTTCATTATATGTGATGGGGCCTACTCCGTGCTTCACATATAGTTCATAGGTTGGAGTTCCAATCGGAGGAACCGGACATGAATCCTCCAACCGGGAGTCCCTTTTACAACCAAGACAAAACAAATTTCCAAGTCTGCTAAGACCAGGCATCTTCGCTCACTAGTCTAGCTTCAAACTTTAAAGGATTATCGTTTACGATAGTCTCGTGAATACACGAGTCCTTCGGCTTTGGTACTTGTAAGTTCCAAATCAAAGTGATCCCGAAGGGATACCAAACCAAATGTCCAACTAAGGACCAAACCAAGTGTCCAACTAAGGACTGGGAGACGCTCCACTTATACTTAACTGAAATTATCGATGACGTCACCAGAAAACTCGTCTTATCGTTTCGCTTTACCAAACATCAAGGGTCCAAATCAGGGCGATAGCCAGGGCAGCAGTCCTTCATAGCCGTCGGGAAGCGGGGAACCTCGCAGCAAAGACTTTCGGGCCACGTCGACATGCAGGGGTCGATGAAGTGGCGGCCTTCCTCCAGAATTTTCACACGAAGCTCCTCACGGACCTCAGGCTTGGACCGGTACCGCTGGTATCGCCCCACGTTGGGCGCCAACTAAGGTACTGGGTTTTTCAGAACCGGTACTGATCCGGTAACCCAGCGGTGCCAGGGTACACCCAAAGCCCTCGGGTACTTTCCTGATTCAGACCACAGAAACTCAGAGTCTTCTAGGTGAAGTCAAAGATCGAATTTATTGGCTGCAACCAAGTAACAAGCGTCCTAGAAGTACAACAGCACAGTTTGTATGTTCTCAGGAGACTGTGTGTCAATGCAAAATCAGGTTTCCTTATATACAGTTTTTTAAGCTTCAGGCAAACATTCTTGACATTTTGGTTGGTCATTCACATGTTTTCACTACAAAGGAAAAAACAGTGTCATGATGAAACCTCATATTTCATGTCATTCAACCGATAATAAATTACCCGGCAAGGCCTAGTATTTTACATCAGATAAGTGTGAACCCCCAATAAAAACGGGCACCTCCCCCTCGTAAAGTAAGAAGAAGAAAAGAGCAGGTGCAGGTGTGAGCAAGATTAGGCAGGGTGTGTTAGCGATAATAAGGGTTTTATGGCATGGTGTGCCTTGATGCTATCTGATTCGGCCACTGGGAGAGGGAGTGACCAAACAGGTATGGCCTGAGGCAATGGTTCCAGCTTGCCCAGGTCAGAGAAAAATCAATCAAGGTGTACGTGTCCTTGGAATCAAATCTGACTGTATTATAAGCCTATGTGAGGGCAACTTTTAAAAATGGCTGCCGTGTATAAAATGGGAGCCACGAGTGCAGGACGAAAATGGCGATTTTGAGGTGAAAACGCTGCTGGAATTGAGTGAAAATGCTCATGCTTAGTGTACTAGTCAATATCGGTCTTTTGATACTAAAATCGTACTGCTGTGGCAAAGTAAATTATATGGGTCCAGAATTTTTAGAACAACAGGTGTGGGCCCTAAGGGTTAGTGTGTGTTTAACAGCTGTCCCTCGATATTTGCAGGTGACTCTGGTTACCCCAACCTCTCATGGCTACTGACCCCTGTGAGGAATCCCAGGACAAGGGCAGAGGAACGTTACAATAAGGCACATGGGCGAACAAGAAGAATAATAGAAAGGACATTCGGCCTCCTGAAGGCCAGGTTTCGTTGCCTTCATCTACTAGGTGGATCCCTGTACTACTTGCCCAAGAAGGTGTGCCAGATCATCGTAGCATGCTGTATAGTGCACAACCTTGCCCTACGTCACCAGGTGCCTGTTCTGCAGGAGGATGAGGCTGGAGATGGGCATGTGGCAGCAGTGGACCCTGTAGACAGTGAAGATAAGGAGGCAGAGGATGAGGATGAGGACAACAGAAGTGCTATATGACAATACTTCCAATGACACACTGGTAAGACACTGTAATTTCACTTTACATTGACAGTTTTGTGTTTGACATTATCACTGGCAGACTGATTTTTCACTTCTATGGCCACTTACTGTATCCTTTGGCATCTCTATTTTCAGATATGTGTGCCTCACTATCGCTCCTGGTGTGTTGACTGCAGCCAACTACAGGTCATTCCTATGTATACATTACTGTACAGGTGTATTGCAGTGTTTAAAGCTTGTTAAACAAATACGTAGTCCAATCATTTGCCATACTCCATACTTGTATTTATTCAAATGGTGTATATTTAAGTGCTAATATGTACAGTGGGATGTTCAATGGGCAGGGGTGATGGTGTAGGAAAGTCCAGGTAAGAGTCTATTCTATTTGCATCATGGGTGCATTGTCCAAAGGGGCATAGGAAGTGGAGCAATGGCAGTTCAAGGTGGACAGGGAGACAGAGTTGGGACACAAGGGTGACAATCAGGAGAGTCTTATTTCCTGGCGGGGGTCTTGGCAATAGTCTCTGGCTTCTGCCTAGATCTCAGGGACCATTTGCAGGGTGGTTCTCCTTCTGCAGGGGGTGGGGTGCTGGTGGCCTGTTGTTCCTGTGGCAGGGCCTCTGTCCACTAGCGGCAGCAGAGGTAGAAGGCTGTTCATCGTTTGGGCTGGTGTCAGGGGCCCGCTGGTGTGCCACTGCCTCCCTCATGGTGTTGGCTATGTCTGCCAGCACCCCTGCAATGGTGACCTGGGTGGTGTTGATGTCCTTCAAGTCCTCCCTGATCCCCTGGTGCTGTCCCTCCTGCAGCCACTGGGTCTCCTGCAACTTGTCCAGTAGCTGGCCCATCATCTCCTGGGAATGGTGGTATGCTCCCAGGATGTTGGTGAGTGCCTCCTGGAGAGTCGGTTCCCTGGGCCTGTCCTCTCCCTGTTACACAGCAGTCCTCCCAGCTTCCCTGTTGCCCTGTGGCTCTGTCCCTTGAACCGTGTGCCCATTGCCACTGACCCCAGGTCCCTGATCGTCCTGTGTTTGTGGGGTGGCATTGCTGATTTACGTGTCCTGAGGACAGGGGTATGGGCCCCCTGGGTGGGTACTGTGCTGGTGTTTCCTCTGGGAGGAGGCTCTGTGGAGGTTTGGGACTGTGCCTGGGTTACCGAATGTCCGGAGATCCCTGATGGGCCAGGTTGGTCCAGATCCAGGTGTCCAGAACTGCTGTCATCACTGTAGGAGTCTTCTGGGTCGGGACTAAATGTTGCTGGCACCTCCACTCCAGGGACTTTGGGTGGGGGACCTGTGGGGATGTAAATGCAGTGTTATTGTTTCTGTGTGTGTCATCTTGTGCATGGGTGTATTGCTCTCTATGGTTGCTATTGCCCTGTCAGCTTTGCCTTATGTGAGTAGTTATTTTGTGGGCTAGGTGACTCTCTCTAGTGTGCATGCTTTAGTGATGGGTTTCCATGCAGATCTGTGATGGAGGTCCGTGCATTGGTGCTACATGCAGGGCTTGGTATTGGGAGAAGTGGGTTGTGATGGTGGGGTGTGTGTGAAGTGGTGAAGTGGTGGAGTGATGGGAGTGAGGGTAAAGGTGGGGGTTTGTGATGGCATGCAGGTAGGGGGGGTGATAGTAATAGAGAGTTGACTTACCACAGTCCAGTCCTCCTCTACCCTCAGGATGCATGATTGCCAAGACTTGCTCCTCCCATGTTGTTAGCTGTGGGGGAGGAGGTGGGGGTCTACCTCTAGTCCTCTGTACGGCTATTTGGCGTCTTGCTGCTGTGGAACGCACCTTCCCCAGTAGGTCGTTCCACCTTTTCCCAATGTCATCCCTTGTTCTGGGGTGCTGTCCCACAGCGTTGACCCGGTCCACAATTCTCCACCATAGCTCCATCTTCCTTGCAATGGATGTCTGCTGCTTTACCCAGATGATTTCCTCCACCATGACCCTTAGCTCCACCTCTGAGAACCTGGGGTGTCGTTGTGGTGCCATGGGTGTAGTGTGAGTGGTGTGGGTGAGGGTGTGTGGGGTGATGTGTTGGGGTGTGTTATGTAAGGTGCGTGGATGGTGTATAGGTGATGGTGATGTGTGGCTGTGGTCTTGTCTGTGGTCTTGCTATCTCTCTTGTGGCAATTGTCTGTATTCGTAACTCGTTGTGGGTAATGTGGGCGTGTGTTTTATAGTGGTGTAGGTGTGGTGGGTGTATGTGTGTCAGGTGTGTGTTATTCAAATTGTCCAATGTAGTGTTGTTTTTTAAGGTTGTGTGTATTTTGAGCACGGCTGTATGTACCACCAGTGGTTTAGCACCATTGAATGTCCGCCGCTGTGATTCATGGGTCATAATGCTGTGGGTGTAGTTCTGTTGGCGTAACGGTGTGGGTTTTGCTACCGCCAGTTTATCACTTACCTTTGGGCTGGCAGACTTGTGTGTGTGGCTGTATCGTGACGGATTGCTATGTGAGGGACATTATATGGGTGGCGGTAATCTGCTGCTGCGGTGGTATGTTGGCGGCAGTCACCGTGGCAGTAAGCAGTACTTACTGCCAATGTCATAATGAGGGCCTAAATCTTTTAGGATTTTTGTTGTGGGCTCCCGGGAGCTAGTGCTTGACTCTTTTATATCCTGCAATACTTCCCTTTCTTTTATTTCTGCTGCAAATCTGGTCCCTTATATTAATTACAACATCATCTCTTGCAGCATGAATTAGAGTACTATTAAGTACATTTTCAATTCACAGTTCTCCATCGATGTACTTTCTTGTTTGTAGGTGTTGCCCATGTGCCTCAATATATGTATTTCTTTCTGTGATATTACGCACCTTGCTTTTTCAGTCATTGTGTCTGACAAAAGTGTAATTGTAAAAAGAATTTCAAGTTTGAAATGTTTATACATTTGTTATTTACATATACAATTATTTAACTAATTGTCATATGCATACCTATACTTACGTTCTCCTTAGGTGTTTCACACTTTTTTGCAGCTTTTCTGTTGTGGTTGTTGCAATGTGGAGCCAGTGTATTGTTTTCTGTTGGAAGAAAAAAAGAGTGTCAGTTTAATTGTTAATGTGTATTTGTTGGTAGTTTTTAGAGGCTGAGGTCCTCAGGTTTTATGTTTTTTGGTTTTAGGGTGAAGTTCTCTTTTATAGTAATTCATATATACTGCCTTTTTATACCTTTTATGTGGTTTTTGATCTGTGCTGTTTTTTGAAAGGTCAATACTTTCTAGATGTTTTTGTATTTTTTAATAAGTACAGGTTAAAGGTATAGGTTGGACAGTGTTTTGTTAATTATTTGTTGTTTTACAATTTTCATTTTAATTAAATGTAGATGTTAGTTCAAATATCAGTTTTAATTAATGTGTAAGGTTTTTGTTGGAATATATTTATTTCTGCTTTCAGAACAACCCCAACAAGCTATTTAAAGTGCACCAATAAAAATGTCATTATTATATAGTAAACACCTTGATTATTTGGATAGTGTCAGGGGAAGAGGTTCATTCCTTCCTATAACATGGACCACTAACATAGACAAACATCTACATTGTACAGCGACTATGAACATGACCAAGCTTCCATTACTAATAAAAGATAAAGACGGGAAAGTAGACAAAGTGATCTTTTCCATATCTACAAATGATCATCTGATGTACCTTAGAATCCACATGAAGGGACATTTTGTAGGGTTAACATAAATATGATCTAATTTGTCTTCCTATAATGTATAGGCAGTCACATTCTTTGACAAATTATATTAATGCTCTTTAAGAGATCACTCAAGAAAGCACATAAGAAAAACAGAGAGGCCCTTCTACAGAGCTATCCAAGATCTACCAATAAGATGCTATTTTGTACAAGCAAGTTTGCTACTCTATTGAACCTCTTCAATTTGATTTTAATAGATTTGGCACATTCTCAATTCATCTTTGGGACCTTTCACCCATCAAAGGACATTTTCCATGTGACATGTGACATGTGACATGCTAGGAACAGAGGGAAGTTGCCAACACTCTCTTGCATCTCAGAACTCCATAGCTATAATTAACACATTAAAAGCAATAGCTAAACTATCATATCGTTACTAGAATGTCCTTTGTCAGGTGAAAGACATTGGGATGACCAGAAAAAAGGCCAGGAACTTTATGCTAGAACTTTAAAACTGTTTCCGAGGTGTCAGACTTAACAAACCCACTTTATCAATAAGGGGCATTTTTTTCTGCAGCATCACCTCAAAGGCTTTACTTGTATTCTTGGAATTATCCAACATCTCCCAGTGCTACCTTCAGAGGCATCAGTTTAGTACCAGCTAGGGAGAGTAGATATTACTTGTTTGGATTCTGGGACCTCTGGTGTGTCCTTTAGCAATCTTATGTACCTATGCAATGGAATCCTGTCATATCTTCAAATATGTGATATGACAACTCTCTCTTGGGCTTTCACAGTGCTCTATGCAGATCCTATGTGAAGCAAGCATGTTTCTACTTGACAGCCTCATGCAAGGTGCTGGCTTCCCTACTGTGGGACACTGGCCACAAATGGAATCCACATCAGCAAGCATTCACCAGTCAACTGGGAAGGACATTTGACACAGGTATTTAGCTTCGTCAGAATCAACTTGACACAACAATTTTCTTATATGTTTCATAACTCACAGACCTTGCAATTTTTTTCAGGTAAAGCATTCCCTTGTCACCTTCAGGCAATTGAAGCCCAATTAAACCAGCATATTTGTGAGTGTAGTGGGCACATGCGTTGACTATTCATGCATTATGTGTTTCTCTCATGTTCATGTGTTTGGGGGTCATTGATCATAAGAAGTGTTAAAGTGCTGAAAATACTGATCCATATCTCCATAGCACTGTGTGATGTCACTTGCTTTTAAGGGTATTAATTGTGTCATACCACTCTTCTTCAACTTCTGTATAAATGTGCTCAAGCTGTCCTGATTACACGGGGAACAGGCCTCACCTGCATCAGTCTTTCCTACACAATTAACTGATGATAAATATATTATATTAAAAGAGCAGTAAGGGTCTGATAATTTTGACATATGTCCCTGTCTTTTTGTAGAACCTAAAGAGGACATAGTTACATACAGGATAGAGAGGAGTGCTAATAACACTCCATCCTTATTTGTAATCTTGTTTAGGAAGGTTACAATTAGTAATCCATTATACCTAAACCACTACATAATAATATTCTGACAATACCCTTAATATAAAATGGACGTAGGCTACTGGCAGTGCTAGGATTCACTATTGGTGTCACCCCCATCAACCACTAACTGGAAGGAGGTTGAAAGCACAAATAATAGGAAAAAAGAGGGATATGCCACCGTACAATGTCAAAACTGTGTTGAAAAATGTTGTTTGCTGATTCAGGTCTACCTGCTCCTAAAAGCTGTGAAGATGGTGATTTTAGCACCGCAAACCTCCTTTGAAGCCATTTTCAGGGGTCAAAACAGACACTTTCTTCTGTGACCCTTTTAATCAATTTTTCCCAAATCCCCTCAAATGTAACTGTATTTAGGCTAAATGTTCGGTCCACTCCAGGGAAATCGACAAACCCTGGGTTCCTGCAGATTCCCCAGGATGTTTGGAAAAAGAAAACAAATGTGGCATGGAAAATATTATGTGGGCAATAAGTCATGGGGACTAAACACAAACTACCCCAAAAAGCCCAAAAAAAAGACAGCACTGGGACGGAAAAGGCCTAAGAGCGAAATGCTTAACTTCCCAGCAATACAAAACAATCAAACAAAGTTTGTGGAGAGCCCAACTGCAAACTTTCATGCTGGCGAGGATCGAACCCTTGAAATGTGATCTTTTTTTTAATAAAAATAAAAACAAAAAAACAACTGCAGCAGCAGGAGGAGCAGCGATATCGTGCATCAAGTCCCCTTTTGCGTGACAACATTCACAACTAAGGGTAGGATTGTAGTACCTTGTCTTTGTCTAAATTTCTGTCATATTTACAGTGAGGACATACTGTACACCCTATATCAACTCACTTCATATCGCCCGTTATATTTCCTGATTAGAATCAGCAAGTTAAGTTGTGGTTCCTGTGCAAATACCTCTTAATGCAGGAGTTACAGTTATAAGTGGTGCCATGTGTGTCATACTCGGTAATTATCACTACAATAAAGTTTGCACATTTGATTACATTTTGGCAGATGAAACTTGCAAGAATTTGCAAAAGGCCTTTTATTTACTTAAACATGCTGATCTTTGTGCAGATTGTTGTGAACATTTATAAAGTGAGAAGATCTCCAATGATTTGCAGAGAAATTCCAGAATCTCGTTAGTGTGGATTCCATATGTTGGAGCCTATTATGTTCCAATTTTATATTTTAGTATTGATTGACATGGTCTCAAGATTTTTTGAGAAATATTGTGTGAGTTAGGTGGTAATAAAACTTCAGGAAGAGATATTTAATACTGAGGGCTTCTCCAATTATTTACTGATTATGGTGTTCATCTCACCTCTTTCGAAATGCAAAATTTCATGGAAAAGATGGGTGTCACGTATAGGCAATGTGCTTTATATGATCCGATGTCTAACGACATGATTGGGAGATCCAAGCAGGTTATTAGGCAGTGAATACTGATTACGAGGAGTTGTTTAAGAAATTGCAAAGAAGGGATTCTTGAAAGATTTGTGGGTAACAATTACTACTCTTACTACCACTAGAACGTGATGTGAGTTTCAGGAGTTGAGCAGTTATTTTGAAAAGGAATAATAGTTTGGAAAAACTAAGGCAGGAAAAGAGATTCATAAGAACGTAGATCTGGTGAAAATAAACAAACCCAAGCTACAATGGCTCGGTCAAAATGATCTCGAACAGAAAGAGCCTTGAAGTTAAAAATGTAATATGGATGGCTACGAAATTTGTCTGACACGATTTTAAAATGCCAAATGCTACTTTCACATAGAGAACCCAATTTAATTAAGCATACTGTTCCCTTTCATAGTTGTTTTTAAAAAGTGCAACGACAAATATGTAATGTAACAATATTTCAGAGTAAATAATACAGAACCTAAATAGAGTTAGAATTACTGCTGCTATTAAAAGAGGAAATATTTGCGCTTTTCGTTTTTAAGCTTAACTATTACATGAAATTACAGGATTTGTATTATCCCTGTCAACAGATGGCTGGGACAAGGCCGGGGTATTCATTTCGTAATGAAAATTGGAAGCTATTCGTTATTGTGCATGAAACCGCTTTACCAAGGTCGCTCAAGGTAACTTGGGTATGTATTGTCCTTGAGCGCTCAGGCCTTAAAAAACACCACTAAGCAACCTTTAACTGCACTGGATTTACCAGCTAAAGTAAAAGTTGTCTTCTGACTTTGGTGCTTGCAAACTAAGGGCCAGATTTAAGAAGCCCCGAGTGCCACATTGTACCACATTTCCATCATTTTTTTACGCAAATGTGGCATTAAGAAGGCATTTCCCCTGCATCATAATTACAAAGAGGCGCAATACCTGCATTCTATGCAATGGGGGTGGGATCCAAAAATGAGGGGCTGCTTGAAGGTACAGTAAAGTTTGCGAGGTGACACTCACGTTTAACTGCAAATACTAAACTCTGCCAATCCACTGAATATATTAAACATAGGGCCAGATTTATACTTTTTGACACAAAACTGCACTAATGCAGTTTGAATAAAATATTTTAGCGCTGGCTAGTGTAATTTCTTAACGCCACACGTACGTCAAATTGATGCTAACCATTGATCCTTGTCATAAGGCAAAATGCTGTTAACTCAGGAAAAATTACTCTAATCCGGTTTGCAACATGAAAGACATCGCAAAACAGATATGTGCGATTTTTCACCGCAACATCATCAAAAAGAGACGCAAATGGAGCAAACAGTGCTATGGAGCCCCAAAATGGATCCCAGAAGCCAGGAGAGGGCTCAGGGAGACCCCACACAACCAGGAACCAGCCAGGAGGACACAGACAAGACCAAGGGGATAGACAAAAAGAAGAGGAAGTGTTGCTTCAGTGGAGAGGAGCATGACATTCTGGTGAGAGTTGTGATGAAGCACCAGCATCAACTCTTCATCACCTCTAAATTGCCAATTGGAGGAGAGAGGCAATTTGGCAACAGATTGTGGACAAGATTAACAGTGTGGCAGAGGTCAGGAGAACTGTCACTAAGTGCAAGAAAGACTGGCATCACTGCAAGTGCAGGACAAAGGAGGAAATGGCAAGGAATAGGAAGGCAGCACTGCAGACCAGAGGTAGGAGTCTAACACTGCAAGAGGACCTGGGCGAGATGGAGGAGATGCTTGCAGCTGTCATTCCGGAGGAAAAAGTCACTGGTGTCGCAGGACAGACTACCAGGAAACAACACATATGTAGGGTAAGTTGCATGGGGACAAAAATGCCTAAACTTCAAGTACAACAAGGGGGAGGCACATACCTAATACACAATGCATGTCAGCCCTGAAAACCAGGCAGTGGAAAGAGCAAAGGGTAGGGTAGAACGTACAACTGGTCTGGTGTCACAGGACAGCTGTTACTGTCAGAATATAAACTAGAGGACAATGCCCAGTCTCAGGTCATTGGCTCAAGCAGCATTCACCATTGACAACAGTTGCCACTACTACCTGTGCTATGTGTGCTGGTCAATTCGGAAATGGCAAGTGCCCATGGCACAAGCACACTCAAAAGGAGGGTTTAGTGTGACTACGTGATCAATCCCCATCAATCCCTATCCAAGTGCAATTCCTGTCAACTGCTCATGTCCATAGACTCAATAACTATCAAGCACTGTCACATACATAACGATGTGCAGAGCAGTAATCTCATACTATGCTGCCCATTCCTGGGTTGAGCCCTGTGTCACAATAGCTTCAATGCCACCATGCAACATCTCAGGTGTCATAGTGCTAGGACAACTGAATTGAGGGGGGACATATGTGTGTAGATAGGTAAACTCACCTAGACAGTCATAAGAGGAAATTTAATTCTGCCAGGCCCATCAGTGCAATGCAATGTAGCACACATACACAAACATCAACATGACAAACTACCAATGGTGACACCTGTATCGTTTCATGGAAATGCAATACACGGTATGGTCCTAGGTCTCAGCACCACAAAGGTGTATGTGAAAAATGATAGACTGGGACTGGGCCATACTGTCATGTGTGGTGCATGTGGCATTAGCACAGCAACAATCATTGCAAGGCCTCACCATGCTAATGGAAGCAGAGGGAGGGTTGATGAGGACAAGAAAGGGGCAAGCCACAATTTGGACAGAACCAACACCTAGAAGATGCAACACAAACAACTGCCCAAACTGCCCACACCACATTCAGGTGGGCAAAGAGCTGAGAGACTCCAAACATTAATGACAGAAACAATGCATGGGAACAAAGATAACAATGTACCACTAATAGGAAGTCAGTGATGTGACATCACAACTGGCACAACACAGACACACTAATTGTACAATATCTTATTGCAGAGGATGATGGGTCTCCTGTGGATCTGCCCTGATGATCAGCTGTCAACCATCAGCCAGGAAACCCTCCAAGATGGCCTGGGAACCATCCAATTACCACCTCCAGTCGTAAGGAGGAACACACATGTAGCAGCCATCCCAGAGAACCCAGCCACCACCCCAATAGTATGACCTGCCAGCTCAAACTCAGCTGAGGACTCTGATGACAAAGGGACCACCTTTGAGAGGACAGTAGTGGGAGTACAGCGGGAGCTGGCCAACATGGTGTGGGTGGGGATGCAAACTATGGCAGTCAGCCTTGAGGGGATGCGTATGTGCATGATGATGTCTGTAGAACAGTCAGCAGCCATACAGGTTACACAATTTCTACCGCAAGGAGTCCAACAATGTGTGAGGGACCTCACCATTGCTCTGAGGGAGTTGCCACAACATCTGTCCTCCCAATCTTGCAACTGCATGCATGACAACAAGCTGGACTCCATGCACGGGAACTGGCCTTTCCTCAGGGCAGACATGGCTGCCTACCACAGGAATGTTGCTGCCATACTCAACAATCAGCAGCTCCTCCTTGCTACAGTGATGCCATATGTAGTTCCACAGATGGTAGCTGTTGGGAATTTGGTGTACACTTCTCTAACCACTGAAGTGTGTGTTGCCCCCTCAAACCCACTAGCACGACCATCAAGGGCAGAGAAGACGACACACACATCAGAGGATAAAGATGTGGAAAAGATCATCTTCACCCATAGGAGTACCCAGTAGCACCAGCCCATGGCACATGGGCACAGATTTTCCTTTGTCCTGTGCTTGACAACATGCAAGTGTTGCTACAGTTGGTTACATGCACTCTTCACTGACACACTGTTAACCTTACCACTACTCAATTGGCAATTCATGTTCCTCTGCACTGAACAACACTTCATCTCAGCATGTCAAATTATATGCCCCTCAACCTTGTCGTACGTCACAATAGATTATTTACACTAATGGGGTCATAGCCATGGACTATGTAAATATTGCACTACAGCACTTTAAAATAAACAACACCTACACACCCACTTTGTCTCCGTTTAATGTGACACATCTCCTTTGCTGGAGATCTTTGATGCATGTAACATGTCTATGATCACAGAGTGTCAATACCAGAGTGCAGAAATAATGTGGGCATATGTATATGCACAAGAGCCCTGTTGTTTACTTTTTCTGTGCTGCATTTGCATAATTTTTTAAGCAAATGCAGCACAAACTCACAAAATATCATTGTATATTGTAAGTTTGCGCTGCTTTTGCGTCAAAAAATGAAGCACATTTAGTGCAATAATAGTATAATTCAGGGCCAAAGTATCTACAAGATGAGGTCAATGTGACAGTTGCTTTAAAACATACATGCCCTACCCACAATATTCAGCAGGAATGGCTGTGTAAGAGTGTTTGGGCAATAACGTCAGCTGGGAGTACAAGTAAAACACATAGGCGTGAAATGTGTATACTTGACCTCATCTGAAATTGACACTACTCAGTTTAGCAGTGTTGACATGAACTTCAGGCTGCAGGCAGACGTCCCACAGTGCCCAAAATTCTGACACAGAACCCAAACAATGACAGCTTTAAAACCACACCTACCTGTCCAAAACATGGGAACCATAGTCACATTGAGTGGTGGGTACAATGGAAGGCAGATGCATTGAGATTAGATTTGTTGTAGCTGCCAATGTGACAGCTCAGTTGGAACTGGAAATTAACATTTCAAGAGAGGAATGTGGATGCAGTACGGAATGCAGAGGCCAACAGACAATTGGCACTGTACACTCATGCAAAGTCCCTGAGCCTTAAGCATATGACATGTGCAATAAGAGAGTACCTAAATCTTTAATAACTATTGTTGGACCTGGCCCTTTTACAGGGTCATTCCCCAATATTTTTGCCTTTTCCTCCTTATTTTTCTGACCCTTGTTGTCTGGTGTTATGACTCTGAGTACATTTTCAGTGCTAAAGTGCATGTGCTCTCCCTTGTAAACTTGGTATGATTGGCTTATATCTAATTGGCATATTTCATTTACCTATAAGTCCCTTGTAAAGTCGTATCCCTATACCCAGGGCCTGTAAATTAAGTGCTATGAGTGGGCCTGCAGCGCTGCTTGCGCCTCCCACTGGAGTAGCCTTTCAAACCTCTCTCAGACCTGCTAGTGCAGGGCCTGTGTGCACAGTTTTTCTGCCACAAGGACCTGGCATCTAAATTTACTTGCCAGGCCCCAGACTCCCCTTTTGATACATGTAAGTCACCCATAAGGTAGTCCCTAGCTAGCCCTAAGGGCAGGGTGCCATTTATGTAGAGGGCAGGACATGTGCCTAGTAATGTGGCCTGTCCTGGTAGTGACAAACAGCCTATTTGGTTTCTCACTGCTGTGAGTGCTGCCTTCTCACATGATTGCATTGGAAATGCCCTACCTTATGTGTAAGTGGTAATGTCTGATTTATGAGGGGTAGCATAGACATGTTTGGTATGGTTGTAATGTTAGTGAGAAATGCTGCCTACTGGTGTGAGTGGATTGTTTATTATCATTACAGAAATGTCACTTCTAGAAAGTGAGCATTTCTCTGTGCTTATGACTCTGGTGTTTTGCAGCTTGACTCCAATCCACGTCTGGGCAGAGCGATAGTTAGGCTTTGTGCATACTTTTCAGACAGCCTGTACACAGGGAGGATGGAGGTGTCACAGAGGTGCATCTACATACTAAATAGTCTTCCTGGGCTGAGAGAAGGGAGAGGTGATGCACACCTGCATTTGTAAAGGCTGTGCCCTACCCTCACACAATAGGGTCATTTACCCCCAACTGATGTTTGGAACCTGTGTTGGAGGAGAGAGGGGGCACTTCCAGAACCATTTGTAACTGGCTCTCCCCTTCCTTTGTAGACACACTGTAAAACTGAGTATGAGTACAGGGAAGTTTTCCCCACAATTTGGTGACACTTTGGAACTTACCTTGAACTGGACATAGAATTCTGGAGGGGCTTACCAGGAACCGCCATGGACTGCTGCTGCTGTGCTGACCTGTGACCTGCTGGGTCCGCTGGGGGAATTGCCACTTTCCTGCATCCACCTGGTGATGGCCTGCTACTGGGCCCTGCCGCCTGTGCTCCTTTTTCTTTACTGTTGTCCCCCAGGGGCTGGGTGCTATGGCCCTGGACCCCTGCAACCGGTCCCTAGCGCCTGGACAGCGCTTGTGTAAACTTGCCCTGAAGTGCCTGGAAAGCGCTTCTTTTCCAGGGCGTATGTGCTTAAAAGTGCTTTCTTTTGTGGTGCTGTTGTGCTTTGTATGTGCACATCTGAATCCAAGAATCGCCGCCGCGACCCGTACTCATCAGGACTGCCTCAGAGCTACTAAGCGCATTGCCGATACCAGAATCACTGCCACAGCCCGGGCGGGCTGCTTTCATCAAGTGCCGGCTTTGCATCGCTCCTGGGACCCCAGGGGTACCACTGAAAATCTAGGAAGTAGCGAATGCACTTCTACCATGCCCCCAGGGCAAAGAATGCTCCGAGGAGTGTCCCTGGGGTACAAGCAGGCACTTACTCTGGTTCAGCTCAGGCAGGCCGCAGCCTGCACTCGGAAGCCGGGCAGGGGGAGAGGAAAGCCTCATCGGAGCCTCCCTCGCCCCACCGGGCCCCCTGTTTTGTTCTTGGATGTCAGGGAGCGGGGAAGGAAGCCTCATCAAATGCTCCCCCTGCCCCAGCAGAGCCCAAACCATTTCCCGAGGACACGGGCGGACTACTGCTTATCTTGCAGAATTCTAAGTACTTACGTATTCTAATGTGACTACTGCTTATTCTTGCAGAATATTAGTAACAGGTGTAACATTCTAACAACTGCTTTGGTAGCAGGGTATTACTGACATGTAATGTTTTGTCTAATTATGTTTTGTGAAATACAGTTTATTTTTACATAGCTCAGTATTGCGTTTACTTTGTTGAGTATATATTGTGTCACATATGTTGTGTGTGTTTTGCAAATGCTTTACACATTGCCTACGGGATAGGCCTGACTGCTCATGCCAAGCTACTAAGGGGTTATCTTGGATGTGTAACTCCCTTGCCCTGACTAGAGTGGATGAGTTCTGCCTGGCTTAGGTTCATACCCTAGCCAACCAGAAACCCCCTTTCTAACAATTATATACAAAACCGAACTTAAAACTATGTAAGACTCATATACTAACCTAATCTATCCTAACTATACATTACCCACAATTGTACCTAACTACCCTATGCTAAGCTTACTTACCACATTCAACAACACAGGCTAAACATTTGTTCCCCAACCCCATTATATGACGAGACAAATGTAGGGCAACATATACTAACCTAAACATATACTAACTAATACTAAACAAATATATATATTTATTTTTTTACAATACACAAAAGCCCCAACATTAGCCCCCACCCACCCACCCACCCACAATCTAACATGTAATAATATGAAACCCCCCCACCTATTTCTATCTAAACTACTACCCTACTCTAACCAATCACTAAAACCCCTAAACCCACAAAAAAAAACAGGATGAGGAATGAGAAAGGAGGGAACTGAATTTGTGGTGATGAAAGCAAGAGTTCACAGGTTTGCTCTCCTCAGTGTCTTCTTAATAGCTTTGAGCCTCTGGGTATTTTTGTCCACGTCCCTCTGTATAGTGTCAAGCTTTCTGACAACTTTCCTCATGTCCATCTGGAGCTCGGAAATTGCGGCCATGTCCAATGCAGCTGATGTGGTGGCCTGTGTTGCAGAGATTGTTGATCCAGCAGGTGTGGTGGTCGGTGGTGCTGAGGTTGAAGGTGCAGCAGGTGTGGTGGTTGGTAGTCCCGAGGTTGAGTGTGCAGCAGGTGGGGCTGATGTGATGGTGGGCGCTGTGGTACTGGCTGCAGTTGTGGTGGCTCCAACCTTTGTGGCCAATGCCAGTCCCCTTTGGCTGAAAGCCCGCTATTCTCCTGTGTCTCTCTCTCTCTGATAGCGTCTTGCCATCCTTCGGTACCCAAACTCAACATCCAATATGTGTCTGTATCTCACTGCCTGCTTCTGGAAAGCCCTGATCTCCGCTACATCCATGTGACAGCTGCAAAAATTAGACAGGCAACCATCAGTGTCATCATTGTGTGATGCATGTAGTGTTGATAATCAAATACTCTGCCTACATTTATACATTCAGTCCAAATCACAGTCCAAATTATATACTGTCCTTGATGAATGAAATGGCAATGCTGCCTACCCCTCAAGTATTTAACAGCACAGCAAAGCACAAAAGGTGGATCAAATAAAGTGATCTGTGCATTGATGTAGTGCAATGTTTCACAATGCAAATGCAACAACTACTTCACATGGGCCAGGCTGACTAATCTTTATCATCTGAGTCAACCCAAGACCAGTGATTTATAGAGGAAATGGCAGGATGGTATGCAGTTCCTAATCATAAAGGGTCAGTGTTGTTTGGGACACATCCATGCATAAATGAGATGACTGTCATCTACACTGGGACCATCACATCTACCTACATATATGTTCTTCCCCTACCTGTGTGCCTCAGGGGGGATGGGCATGCAATACGTCATCACAACTGTCAAGGACAACCACAAAGCCATTTCCACTTGTACATGGATTTAGTAAGTAGAACATGTGAGGAGGGCAGCCACCTAGGGATGAGGTATCCATAGGTCATGCACATCTACATTCATGTGTCCATTTGTGGACAACCATCAACACCTGATCTGCCAACACAATTCCAAAATCACCCACATTGATGACAGCACACGTCTGGCCTTGACCTGCATGCACGATTATTACATACAACGTAAGTGTGACGTAAGTGGAGTACAATTTATGGGGCTAGATGCTGGGGGACAGTTACCCCTACAGTCCTATATGTAAATTTCAATACAGGGATGCACAATTTTGTGCGGAAAACTGATTCATCACTGTCTTGTGAAAACAAGTGTATGGCTAAGTGACAATATTCTGACACTGGAGCACGTCCAAGTCACATGTGGGCCTACATGTGGCTACTTGTTCACATGCTGCTGCCTCTTGCACAGCACAAGACTCCCAAGATATGACTCTTTGCCTGTGAATGTCTAACCCTTGCATGGAACACTGTGTCAACATCCAGTCAAGCAATATGTCAGATCACGTGCCAGCTCATCATACCTTGCAATGAGTGCAACACACAAGAGTCACTCATACAACAGCTGCAATCACTACACAGGACAGACATTATCACACTTACTGGATACGTCTGGGTCCTGAAATCGAGCCACTTCCCCGATGTTATAGGGGGCCGGTCCACCTGTAAGACAGGGAAAGAAAATATATGCATAATTTCAGATCACTGTACAAACGTGTGGGAAACATATCACAGTATTTAAGACTTTATGGGCCTGATTCTAACTTCGGCGGGCGGCGGAGGCCGCCCGCCGAAGTTCCCCCACCAAAATACCGCTCCGCGGTCTAAAGACCGCTGAGGGTATTTTGGGATTTGCCCTGGGCTGGCGGGCGGCCGCCAAAAGGCCGCCCGCCAGCCCATGGCAAATCAACCTTTCCACGAGGATGCCGGCTCAGAATTGAGCCGGCGTAGTGGGAAGGTGCGACGGGTGCAGTGGCACCTGTCGCGTATTTCAGTGTCTGCATAGCAGACACTGAAATACTTTGTGGGGCCCTCTTACGGGGGCCCCGCGGCACCCCCTACCGCCATCCTGTTCCTGGCGGGAGACCCGCCAGGAACAGGATGGCGGTAGGGGGTGTCAGAATCCCCATGGCTGCGGAGCGCGCTCCGCAGCCATGGAGGATTCTGTAGGGCAGCGGAAAACCGGCGGGAGACCGCCGGTTTTCCTTGTCTGACCGCGGCCGAACCGCCGCGGTCAGAATGCCCTGCGGGGCACCGCCGGTCTGTCGGCGGTGCTCCCGCCGACCCTGGCCCCGGCGGTCTGAGACCGCCGGGGTCAGAATGACCCCCTATATGTGTGAGCTGCTGATCCTGCATATAGACGCTCCATCAGACTTACCACTGCAAACTCACATTGACACTGACACTCCAGGGAGTGATAGACACATCTGCGTACATGCACTGGCCTAACAATCATGTGGTGTTAAATCTTACTGCAAATGTTTGTGGCTAATCCGTTTCAGATGGTACTCCATGTCATGATTTGTATTTGTGTGACAATTTCAATGGCACTTCTTTGGTGCACTGCAATACAAGTGACTCAGGTATTGTGGCTTGTGCATCAAGAGACACTGAGTTACTGTGTGATGGACATGTGGCTCAATTTTCAGTCTGCAATTATCATGCATTCAGAGGTCCATAACAGATGTGGCACAGTTGTATGTGGGTCACAAATGCCCCATTGGCAGTGTCCCCTAAGCTGTATATTCCCCCTTTGCCAACATGATGGCAGGGATCATGTGTGTGTAATGATGACAATGTAGTGCTAAGCATGGATTGCCCACTTTGTTATCCCAATACAGTGAAATGTGGTATGCTGACAGTGTCTTACCTAATCATCATTGACAGAATGCATGGACACAGGTGTTGTCATTGCACCTGAAATGTGTTACTAAGGGCCACATTTACCAAGATCAGGTTTTGTGAATCACACATTGCAAGACTTAGCAACTCACATTTGCAAAATAGGATGATCTGAGGTACAACACTGTCAATGACACTGTTTGCAAATCACAAATGGGGTAGCAAATGACCTACCTCATGAATTTTAATGAGGTAGGTCTTATTTTGCAAGCCCCTTGGGAATGGCGGCACTCCCAGGGATAGTGGCCTGTAGTTGTTTGACTTTGGGGACATTACATTTCACACAACAAACAAAACTCAGCGCCGCAGTACCTTCATTTTTTTTACGCAAAAGTGGCGCAAACTTACAAAATACAATTGTATTTTGTAAGTTTGCGCCGCTTTTGCGTAAAAAAATGACGGCAATGCAGCACAACAAAAGTATGAATCAGGGCCGGTGTGTTTTGTTTGTGAATGTTCGGTAACAACAATATGTGTTTTTCTGAAGGAACTGCATGCAATACATTGGAGGTAATGCTAATGTATGAATGTGTTACACATGGGTATCTACATCAGATGGCAATCAGTGATGTACAACAGTAGTGATATGAGTTTGTAATATGTATTGACTCATTTGATGTGATGATTGAGGATGGCTGATGAGTGTTAGGTCCGATATGTTACCCCTCATATGTCATTAATTGTTGGCTACGACTTCATGATGGCTTGTGTGTGAACTAACCATATGTCAGCCATGTGTACATGCTTAATACATATATAGTGTTTGAGACACTGTGCCTTAATTCCACCCATAAAAATGTTATGTACACATCAGTTTGACTCATGAAAATTACCTATGTTACTCATGTTGCTGTGCTGGACATGCTGCCCTGGCTGCTTGTGTTCACATATTTTCAGATGTGCAATCCACAGATGTGTCCAGTTTAAGTGTGTGGGCATGTGTTCACTGTGTCAGGATTGGCCTCCACAGTGTTACGGTTTCATGCGGGTCTAGCAGGAGTCTGTTAGGTGCAACCTTTGAGTACACAGAGGGGGTCATTCTGACCCTGGCGGTCGTTGACCGCCAGGGTCAACGACCACGGGAGCACCGCCAACAGGCTGGCGGTGCTCCCAAGGGCATTCTGACCGCGGCGGTTCAGCCGCGGCCAGAAAGGGAAAACCGGCGGTCTCCCGCCGGTTTTCCGCTGCCCTACAGAATCCTCCATGGCGGCGGAGCGTGCTCCGCCGCCATGGGGATTCTGACACCCCCTACCGCCATCCTGTTCCTGGCGGGTCTCCCGCCAGGAACAGGATGGCGGTAGGGAGTGCCGCGGGGCCCCCGTAAGAGGGCCTCACATAGTATTTCAGTGTCTGCAAAGCAGACACTGAAATACGCGATGGGTGCAACTGCACCCGTCGCACATACCCACTCCGCCTGCTCCATTCGGAGCCGGCTTCCTCGTGGGGAGGGGTTTCCCGCTGGGCTGGCGGGCGGCCTTCTGGCGGTCGCCCGCCAGCCCAGCGGGAAAGCCTGAATGGCCTCCGTGGTCTTTCGACAGCCGAGCGGCCATATGGCGGTTCCCGCGAGGCGGGCGGCTACCGCCGCCCGCCTCAATCAGAATCAGGCCCAGAGTATCTTGCAAGGAAGAAGTGTACCAAAGCAGTAGAGCAGCTAAAGGCGTACAAGGGGAAAGACAAGCTATGGTAAGGCAGAACAAACATAAAAGTGAAGGCAGAGCAACCTTAGTGTGAACAAATATGGAATGGGTCAGTAATGGACAAACATGCAGGGCTTATCACTAAGTTGTACACTGGGTAGGGCTCAGAACGTCCCATAACAACATGGAACGTCAGTGCCTTTGTGCATATTAATCTTACAGCTAATCACCACACAAGCCCCATAGAAAGATGGCAGCAGAAGTAAATCTGTGTCTGGACCCTTAGGGCACAAACAAGGATTGTACACGAGACTAGCCCTTGTTGGTCTGGCTGGAGACACAGTAACAATTCCTGGAATACAGCCATAGCACACTGTCACTGTTAGGCACTAACAATTATGTGCAACACTAGACAAAGGACTTTGGCTGGATTTGCCTCCCGGAAAACAGGTTCCAGCCCAAATACAAAGAAAAACACTTCTAGGCAGGTGAGGACTGATAGAACACTTGCCAGACACAATAACCCAAGAGGAAACGGAAAGCGAGGGAACCAACTAGGAGGCAAAGCCAGGCACAGGGACCAGGCTCAGGTTGACGCAAAGGCTGGAACAGGTCTGGGTAACAGAAAGCAGTCTCTGGCAGAAACAATCATGAACAAGGCTAAGAAACAGGGAGCAGACTCTGATTGGAACAAGCAGGAACAGGACTGGGTAAACAGAGAGCAGGTTCAGGTGTAATCAGGACTGTTACACAATCCAACAAGGGGTCAGGACTACAAAGGAATCGTACTCCAATGCATGATGAGGACCTTCAGGGAATGGCAGCTTCTAAGCAGTTCCAGACAGCAGCAAGGCGAGGGCAGTCACATGGCTGGACTGCACAAGAAAGGGCACAGGGATGTGCAGCTTTAATCTCTCACAATTCCTGGAGGAGAGAATCCAGTATAAAGGGACAACTGGACTTTTCCCATATGAAGCAATTGACAGAAGATTACAGGTCTTACCGACTACCCGGCAGTGCATTATGGGACCTGAAGTCCATGTAGGCTAACGTAGTTCTATAGCTTGCCATATGGAAAAGGGAAGCAAACAGGAGTCACAAAGGGATGCTGAGTGAGTGTTAATGATGATTCCCAAGGTACAGATAGTCCATTTACAGCACCCCCTAGAGATGGGAGGGCAGAGACTTAACACATGGCAGTGGCAGGACTTATTTCAAGGGATGGACTGCACAGGGCATGTGTTGTGAACTTTGCTTGTCATACCTGGGACACTCATGCTATCCATTTTCAGAAATGATTCTACTCTTGTCACGCAAGCTCCTTGCAGAGATTGTAAATGTCACACTTACTAATGTCATAGGTATGTTCATACATACCTGTTTCCACTGATATTTCAGATCCACTGTCTCATGTATGGTGTGCATATTTACCTTATGATTGAAGATGTCATAGTTGTGTGTCATGTGCTACAGTAGACCATGTTGGCAATGTGGATGTGTGTTATATGCTGTGGTCCTATGATTTTGTCCTTCATATGTGTAATTCAAAAGATGAGTATTTTTTATATGTGTGTGATGTTTGCTGTACAATTATACACATCACATGTGATGTTGCATCAGAAGAAGTCCGATTTGTCTTTGGAACATGCTCCCTGAGGTAATACTCACATTCCTAAAGAACATGTGATGAAGAAAGAAGTAACCAGAGCAGGATTGTGTGATCAAGTGAGGTGTCTAACTACACATCCTAACAAGGTGTGTAAAGAGTGACTATTGGTTAACAACAAATTTGTACAATCTGCTGTCTGATGTGCATTCCTGCAGCTGTGTTTTGATGTCCCCCCTCATTTTCCCTGGCACCATCTTCCTCCTCTTCAGGCAGTTCTTGCTCGGGCTCATATAGGGGGGTGTTTCTCCTCACACAAATGTTGTTCAGGATAGCACATGTAAGTATTATTTTGCAAACAATGTATGGGGCAATGTGATGCCCAGGCATCTGAATCAGGACTTCAGGATGGCAAAGATCGTTTCTACAATGGTGCGTGTCCTCCGATGTGCCTCATTATAGGCACGCTCTGCTGCTGTGCTTGGGTTGGGGAATGGGGTCATGATCCATGGCTAGATTCTGTAACCCTGATCAGCTGAACAAGAAAATAGGAGTGAGTGTTTTTCTGCAGTGGGATGTTTGACTTGACAACTTGTGTTTGGCTCATTGACCTGGGATCTATGAATTTGTTTCCAAACTGCTGGTCAGTATGTATGTACCATGCGCTGTGTAGTGGCCAACATGTTTTAGTGTGCTTTCACTGGAGGTGACATACTTCCACATGCATAAGAGATTCTGATGTGCTGGTAACATGGTTGCACTACATGGCCTGGTCATCCCATCCAATTAGACATATGTCATTGCAGATGAAAAACAACAGTGAGGCCCTTTGATTAGACTTGGTAATAATGCACAACACATCTCCATAAGTTGGCAGCACTGAGGTGTTCAGTATTGACAATGCACAATTGTCCCATTTGTGACTTAGTTCTAGGCAAACCTTTGTAGTTCCCTCTGCCAGTGGCTCTATGCACCTACACTACCAAACCTGCTCTAGGTAACCTGGCTAACTGCCTTGTGGAGCTGGATATATGTGTGCAGGAAGGACCATCTCCCTGTACATATGTTATTTTGATGGACAATTGGCTCTTTCAGTGTGTGCAACAGTGTGCAGCTTGCATTAGTGGCACATCAATATGTGTTCATAGCACAGTCCACTTCCTTATTGCTACCTGGCAACATCACCCCAGGAGTGATGTGTGATGTTGGGACTACCTCAGTATTTCTGTGTCACCTACATGTGGGTCTGCATCATCATGCTATGTGTCTCATGGTGTTAGACCTGCAGCAACACACATTGCACATCCCTTCCATAGTACATATTGCTTGGGAGGGTGTCGGATTGACTATTTGGCCTAATGTAATTGTAAATGGTTCATCTTCCAAGTTGTACTTCCAGTGCAGGCCATGTCATTGTCACTGTGTGCTTTGACATTGGTCCCTTGTAGCTCTAGAGTGGCAGCTATTGTGTTTGGCAGCTGTCATTTGTACGTAGGTGTATCCCATTGTGTCAGGGTGTACAACATAACTACCTGTGTCACACCTCAGTGTCTTCCTACCCACGTGTCAATGTAGTGGTGTATGTATTGTGTGTACTACAGGGTTGCTGTGCTGTGTGTATATTGCTAGGTTTATGGACTTACTGACAAGAAGGCCATTGCCATATTATCCATCCTGGAAGTACTGAGTGATCATGCTGTGGCAGAAGATGAAAGAATCATGTACACTCCCAGGAAACTTGGCGAAGATGTTGGTAAACAATCCCTGGTGGTCAATTATGGCCTGCACATTTATGGAGTGTGTGTTTTCTGTTCCGGAATAGATGCTCTGTTGCTGCAGCTGGTACGATCCGGACGTGGGTGCAATTAATTGCACCAAGCACATGCGCGACGCCATGTATTTGATAAAACCCCTGTTTGTTCTCCTGCTGCTTCTGCTGGGTGTTGTGGAAGCTGATGTGGCGAGGTGTGAGGGAGATGATGACACCTAGGACCTTGGGGAGGAAGGTGAAGAATGAGGGCTGTGATACCCCAGCGACCAGGGCACCCATTGTTTGGAAGGAGCCACTTGCCAACATATGCAAGACAGTTAGCAGCTTGGTCACCAGTGGTATATTGTGTGGTGTCTGTAGGCTGTAGGCTGGCTGTTATATGTGGCTCAATTCGGAAACAGAGTATAAATGATAGGCCTTATTTTTTGAATTTCTGAAATGTTCTCAATTGAAAGTGAATGTATTTACAGAGATATTGTTAGCACTAATATTTTTATCTCCACTGAGCACAATTGTTTACCCAGGATGTCTGACAAACAATCAAAATATTTCTTTATTGAAATATTTCACCTGATTTTTAAGGTATAAATGTCCCTGATTAGCCCAAAGATGCACAAACCCACACACTTAGATAGTCACAAAAAGGTATGCAAGCAAAATAGACACACACCTATAAAATCACCACATGCAGTGACATTGCTGCACACATATATTCACAATGTTACCACAAAAGCAGTCACTGTGTCCAGTCTGGGTCATTGACATAGCTACCAATGGTGCAGCAGGTGCAGTGGCACCATCTGCAGCTATAATGGCTATGCATTGTTCTTAACATTCTCAATCATCTAATTTGCAGAAATCTTTGAGAATAGTGGACAGCCTAGACTGCAATTTTTTAGATCATGCGTGTGGTGGGGAAACCAATCTGCTACAGAATTGGAGCTGCCCAGGAGATACTTCACGATGATTGAGAAATTTCATTCTAGGCAAAAATTCCAAAGGTCTTTGAAAATAGAGGCCTGGAATTTGGACCTTGTCCCCCAAGTTTTTTCTTTTATTGGACTGAGTGGACTGCGGAGGTGATGGCTACCCAAAGAAGGCAGTTGTTTTTGCAATGAAAGAAGTTCTTGATGGCATACATGCAGTTACAGAGCATTGATGTGGAAAGACAAACAGTTACCTGCAAAGGTGCAATATTACAAGGGAAAAGAAAACTGTTAAATAATGTCAAGTATTAAATAAATGTAGGACAAACTGAGATAATGGTGAGTAAATATAAGTAAATTGGGATAATTCGGGATGTGGGATAAAGGGCAAATATGAATGCTAAGCAGTGGGAAGAGAAAGAGAATGTGATGCTTATCATGCCAGAAGAAGTAATCAAAAGAGTAAGTTACAGAGACACAGGCTGATTTGAAAACTAACATCACAGTACGTTTCTAATATTATTGGATTGCTACTGGGAGTAAGCAATTGTAATGTATAGTATTGTAATTGCATTTATATAGTACTTATTAACTATGATCAGGCATTGAATCACTTTACACCAGGTAGCATGCTGCTCCGGAACCCAAGATTAGTAGTTAATCCAGTGTTATTGGAAATTGTTAGTTACTGGAATTAGTCTTGTGTGCTCAAGCACTCATTCCATTTTCTTTGTGGTATGTTAAATTAATAGGAGTTAGATGTATTATTGGGGGGTTGTGAGGTTATACAGATTGTTGGTGGGGTTGGTATATGAGTATATCATTTTCCAAGGATAGATTGTGAGCTATGAAATGAGCAATCTCCAGAAATGCAGTCATAAAAACTAAGGCAGTATGCATGTAACAGTGAGAATAAAGGAAGGAGGCATGCAGAAAATAGAAGAAAAAGAGAGGGTGAAGTGAGAATCAGATGTTGTAAGTGAAGGTCAGTTTTATGTGCAAGATTTATGTTTCAAATCTCTTTTACTGTCTCACAGGAATGAGAAGGATACAAACATGAAGTGTTGCATGCAATGGCCAAAATCCCAATCAGAGGTCCAGTGAGGCAAAATAATGCTTCACAGAAAACAGCTATAAGAACAACCAATAGATAAATCCCCAACTTTCTCCCTCCCCTTCTGCCCCCAACCATTGACTTACTCTTAGTAAATGTACTCTAGATGATCATATGCCACTGTCTAAAGGAATAAAACTGCTGTGTCATCTCTCACCCCCTGAGGAGTCCAACCCAAAGCACATGCGTCTCTCGAGGAGATAAGGCACGGGACACTGAGGAATTGGGAGCATGTCAGATCATTAAACTCTGTGAAGGGTAGAGCAATGTAGGTGGGCTATTGGCCTTGATATGTTTCAGAGTGTTACGTTGCAGCCAGGCTCAGTTGCTCCATGCGCGAGATACACCATATTCTTTTAACCAAGCCATATGTGTTGAAACCCTGTTTGTGCCCCAGTGGCTGAGAAGTGTCTGGATAGCTGCCTCTACCACTGGGCTGACAGGCAACCTCTCGTAAGTTTCAGAGGATGGGTCAGGGGATTGGGGAGGCCCATGACAATGTAGACTGAGAAACACTGGAGCTGCATTTCCATCTGGACATCTATATTTATCAGTACTGCATCCCATTACTTCTTCAGCTTTGGCAAATCCACAAGAGGTGCCAAATTGTACCCATTTCTCTTTTGCCTCACCAACAGTTCTGACTGCAATTCAGGCTTCATTCATATTTTCTACTAGTAGTAAGATACCAATACAACTATCTTGATAGCCATTTCCATGCTCACTGTCCTGTTCGCAGTATCACCTGACCTGTAATAAACCTCCTCCCATTCGCACCTGTCACAGGGTTTTCTCTTCCATATGGGGATGTGTAAGAAGGTTGTAAAATTCAGTGATGATATGCTTGTCGCCATCCTTTGCGAATAGCCATCTGTCAAAGTGGGAGAGCAATCTTTGCAACACTTGTCTGTGTTACCCAGGTAATAGAGGTGTTTTGTTTCATCGAGGCCGCAATCAGACTTCAGTTATTCAAATGGGATGATTCCATCTGCATTGAAGAATTGCACTATGGACCGAGAGCCCGTTTGCTACCATTAGGAGAAGAATGTGGGATGTAGGCCTAGTATGAAGGTTGGGTTGCCCAATATGAGCATCATCGGTGAAAAGAGCAATGTAAGGCCCTTTTGGGAGGCCTCTCTCTCTGAAACTGCAAGAGTAGCCCTAGAGACGGAGGAAGAATATATCCCCCAAGCCCTTTGTTTATGTTAAAGTCAAACTAGTTTTCAGGGGTGCTCCCCCATATAGTTCCATTACACTAGGAAGTGGATCAGAGGCAGCTGATAGTATTGGGTGAGGTTTGGGACCCCAATGGTCTACATCCATTTAACCTGGTTGTGAGAAAACAGGGCTGATTGCAGAGGCCTCATAACTTTTTGCCCCCATTTTCCACTTTTTGCTGGTGTTTTCCTGACTTTGATGGTGCCCTGGGTACTGCTAACCAGTCCCAGGGCCTGTGCTCTGTGTAAAATGGATATGCAAATTAGGCTAATTATAATTGGCTAAGTTAACCTACCTATAAGTCCCTAGTATATGGTAGGGCATGTAGGTTTAGGGACCACAGCATAGGTGGTGCACCCATAGGTGCACTGCTGAGGTGCCCAGTGTCATTTTAAAAGCAAGCCTGCCTTGCTGGCTGCTTTTAAATTAAAGTTATATGCAAATTCGACTTTGGAATTAAAGGTACTTCCAAAGTCTTAAACTACCTTATTTTTACATATAAGTCACCCCTAAGATGTGCCCTATGTGCCCCTAGGACTGGGTGCCATGTAACTATAAGCAGGGACTTTATAAAAATAGATTTATAAGCCCTGGTGAGGTAAAAACAGCCAAATTCGTTTTTCCCTCATTGAAGTAAATGGCCTTCATAGGCTAGAATGGGCAGACTTTATTTTAAATTTTAAAGTCTCCTTAAATGTTACATACCAAGAATTTGGTATCAAATTAATTGTTGTAATAAATCCCACAACTTCCAGTTGTTGGATTTAATATAACTTGTTCAGGTAAAAAGTTTAGACTTTACCTAAAAAGTTGCCAATTTCAGCTCTGCATTGTTTTTGCTGCTGTGCTCTGATTGGCCAGCCTGCAGCAGCTTCTGCCAGGCTGCCTTGATGAGGTGTGAAGTGGCCTGGCTTCACACAAAGGAATGTGCTTGGGGGAGAGAATCTCCCCTCAGCAGATGGTGAGGCAGGAAGGGGGAGGGCGGCCAAACTGGTCTTCAAAGGCAGAGAAGGACATTTGGAGCACCCAGCAACACCCCCACATCCTGCAACCCCAGACAATTAGGTGCCCCCTTGATTAGATTAGGAGAGGGCAGGAGAGGGGTGTGTTTATGATTTTTAGCCACACCAGTGGGTGGGCTCAGCCAGATGTAACCTCCAAAAATCAGATTCATCCATGTTGGATTTTTAGAGACTGTTGCCTTCTGGGATGGATTTTTGCCACACTTCCCAGGAAGTGGTCATCACAGGGGGACGACCCTGTCCCTGATTGGAGAACCAGGACCCCCCTGCTTTTCACCCAGGAGCAAGGATAAAACTGGCAGACCTGCACCCACACCTCAGATCCCTACCAGATTTCAACAAGAAAAGAACTTAAGGAGAAGAAGGACTGCCCTGCTGGACCCCTGGCCTGCACCTGGAACCTGCACTCAGAAGGACTGCACCAGCTGCACACTTGGGCTTCACCACAAGAAGGACTTTGCCTGGCTTCAACTGGTTCAAAGGGGGGACTCCCTGTTTGCTACAGGTGAAAAATTGCTAAACCAGAGTCCCCTGCACCAACTCCTGAAGACAGCGACCAGCTGACCACTGCCCAGTGGCCAAAAAGGAATTTGCGCCAGGTGCATTCTGGGAGTTGAAGTCCCCACCCCCCAAGGACCATCACAGAACTTCTGGACCCTTGGGGTGAGCTGTGGACCCCAAAAGAACCTTAAAAGAACATCTGGGTGAAGCCCCAGAAGTTTGGAAAAGATTTGAGAATTTTTTGAAAAAAGCTCCAGAGAGGGACCGACCCGCCGCGGAAATTCTAGCCGGCTTGCTTCAACCGCGACCCGGCCTGACTTCGTGGTTCATCCCGGTAAAGAAAAACATCCAAAAAAGAGACTAAGTCCGAAGGTAAAAAGTTGACCGGGACCTCCCAGCCATCGTATCCGAGAAGGGCTCCATGGACGTCGGATCAAGATCCAGGTTTACCCCGGTCGAAGGATTTTCATCTCGAAAAAACGACTAAGTCCGAAGGTAAAAGTCTCCACCGAGGAAACCCACATCGCGTATCCGGACAAGGGCTCCAGGAGGTCGGATTCAACTGGCAGGTTCGTCCCGGTGAAGAAAAACTTAAAAAAAGAGACTAAGTCAGAAGGTAACTTTTTAACCGAGGCCTCCCGCGACTTGTCGCCGAGCAGGGCTCCATCGCGGTCGGCCTGAATCTTTGACTTTGCCCAGGTCGAGGTGCAACCAGATGACCCGATTGGCGCTTTTTGTTTCTAAGCGCTAGAAAAGTAATAATTCTTTAAAAATTCATATCTCCGGTTCCCCTGAACCGATTGTAATCGTTTTTGTGTCATTTTAAAGATAGAAATATAAACTATTTTTATAAATTGGTTTTGGATTTTTAAACTGTTTCCTGTGTTTTATTTAATTACTGTTTTGTGATATTTGAATGTTTTACACTTTGTCTCCTAAGTTAAGCCTTGACGCTCGTTGCCAAGCTACCAAGGGTTGAGCTGGGATTAATTTACTGAGACCTAACTGTACCTATGTGGAGGTTAGTGGCTTGTTGCTAGGTGTAGGTACCTACCTGCCCTACCAATAACCCATTTTCCAACACTGGTGTAATAAAGCTCTGTAGTTGAATGCTACCATGTCAGCAGTTGTAGGAGCAAACTGCATCTCGAGGCAGAGATGGAGGGTTCACCCCATGTAAGCCGGTATCAGGCAGCCAAATGCTTCTGAAGAGAGGATGTGAATGAAAGATTAGGGCCTGCAACATTTGGAGTCTGATACTGTTAGAAATGTTTGAAATGGGGTCTTTGTTCGGCAGTCAGGTTAACCCCTGTCCAAGCAAGGACCCTCACTCTAGTCAGGGTAAGTCACACACAGTCCTCCGGAGGAGGAGTTGCGTGGTAAACGGAGAGGTGTGTGGATTTTTCCGGCCTGTAGACTGGGATTGTCTGCGGGTTGCAGGGTTTTCGGAAGCCCCGGGGACGATGCGTGGAAATCCAAGGTGTGCAGGACGAAGTCACAGGGGCTGCGTCGATCCGGATGTATGTACATTTCTGCCGCATGGCAGCCGCTGTGTCAATTCCTCTCAGGAAGTCTGGTTGCGTCGTTGCGGCTTAGCTTTGCGTCAATCCAGTGGGTCGTGCGTCGGATTTCTAGTCTCAACGCTGGTGCTGCGTCGTTCTCCTCTTTGGGAATTTGGGCTGTGTCAATCTGGTTCGGCGTGCATTGATTTTCCCACCGCGATGCATGCTGTGCGTCATTTCTTGCAGGCTGTGCATCGATTTTCACCCCACAACGAGTTCTTTTGCAGGAATGAAGTCTTTTTGGTCCTGAGGCTTCAGGTAACAGGAGGCAATCTCTATCCAAGCCCTTGGAGAGCACTTCTCAGCACTGCCAGAAGACAGCAAGGCAGGAAGGTAACAGCAGGGCAGCAGTCCTTTGCAGAAAAGCAGTCAGGTGAGTCCTTTGGGCAGCCAGGCAGTTCTTCTTGGCAGGTTGCAGGTTTTGGTTCAGGGAATTTTCACCAGTGGTATCTTGTTCAGAAGTGTCTGAGTTGGTAGGGTCAGAGATCCTGCTTCAATACCCAAATGCGCCTTTCAAGTGGGGGAGACTTAAAAGAGTGGCTTAGAAGTGCACAAGGTCCCCTTTCAGTTCCATCCTGTCTGCCAGGGTCCCACAAGGGGGTGTGACAGTCCTTAGTGTGAGGGCAGGCTAATGTCCTTTGACATGTAAGTGTCAGGCCCTCCACCCTTCCAGCCAAGGAAGGCCCATTCAGTATGAAGATGTGTTCAAGTGTGACTGAGCATCCTGTGTTTGGAGTTTGTCTGAGTGTAATGCACAAGGGAGCTGTCAACTAATCCAGCCAGATGTGGATTGTAATTCACAGAAGGATTTCAGTGCAGAGAAATGCTCACTTTCTAAAAGTGGCATTTCAAAATAGTAATATTAAATCCAATGCCACCAGTCAGCAGGATTTTGTATTACTATTCTGACCATACTAAATATGACCTTGTTACTCCTTTCAGATCATAATCTACCACTCAAACAGTATATGAGGGTAGCCTTAATGTTATTCTATGAAAGGAGCAGGCCTCACAGTAGTGTAATCGAATTTAGGAGCTTTACGCTACCAAGACATATAAACTGCACAGGTAGATGTCCTGCGTTTTATCTACAGAGCACCCTGTCCTATGGGTTACCTAAGGCCTACCTTAGGGGTGACTTATATGTAGAAAAAGGGGAGTTTAAGGCTTGGCAAGTGCTTTCAAATGCCAAGTCAAAGTAGCAGTGAAACTGAACACAAAGGCCTTGCAATGGCAGGCCTGAGGCACAGTTAAGAGGATACTTATGTGGGTGGCACAATCAGTGCTGCAGGCCCATTAGTAGCATTTAATATACAGGCCCTGGGCATATGTAGTGCACGTTAGTGGGGTCTTACAAGTAGATTAAATAAGCCAATTGGGAATTAACCAATGTCACCATGTTTTAAGGGAGAGAGCATATGCACTTTAGCAGTTGTTATCAGTGGTAAAGTGCACAGAGTACTAAAACCAGACAAAACAGTGTCCAAAAAGTTGAGGGAGGCAGGTAGAAAGTGAGGGGTGACCACCCTAAGGCTGTCAGGTCTAACAGATACTAAAGGCTGAAACTTCCCTAAACATTTGCATCTCATCTATGAAGGTCAGTAATGAATGTGCAGAGCCATCGATCACCACCAGGACTATGGGGGTCATTATGACCCTGGCAATCCTGCCCTGCCACGCCGGTCCCGGCTGATAGACCACAGACAGTGTGGTGCTGCAGGACCGCCAAATTATGACAAGGGTAGTGAACTGACTGCATTGTAGCCAGTTCACCATCTGTACCACCAGGGGGGTAGGACCCCCTGTCCGAAGGTTGACCACCTTCGGCCCGGCAGTCCACCTAACACTGCTTGCGGTATTTTGAGTTTCCTTACCGCCAGGGATTCCATGGGGCTAGCCCTGCCATGAAATCTCTGGTGGTAAGGTTACTGGCGACAGGAATACTCATTCCTTTCACCAATACAGGACTCCCCAATCCACCCCCTTCCATGTTGAAACCCGCCCACATCCAACCCCATCAGAAGCCCTTCACCCTCCCAAGCAGCAACACCCCCTCTTCCCCCATCCCCATACTGTACACAGGTCCCCATTCATTTACGCACACACCACACATACATACATACACACACACATCCACACTCACTTATTCACACACACATGCACACATGGGCTTGACACTCCCCACACTCCCGCATGCACGCAGTCACACAGATACATAGACACTTGCACTCAAGCACACAAACACACACAACACTTCCACACCCCCCCTTCATTAACACATACCCATTCACGCACAAAACACTCAACACCCTGCCTCCCCTGTCGGTTGATCACCTAACCTGGTGGTCATCCGGGAGGGAATGGGGTCCATGGAGCCTGCTCCCCCAGTACTCTGTTTTTTCATGGTTAGTTCTGGCCTCTCAGAGCCATGGGCTTCATATGCAGTGTGAATAGCAAGGGAGACAGTGGACACACTTGCTGCCATTTTGTCCGTCAGTTTGGCAGTGGTGACTAGTGGATAAGGCAGGTGAGATTTGCAGAGTCTAACACCATATTTACCAAAACCGAGCAGAGAATTGTTAGCCTCTGTCTGACAGGACAACATTTGGTAAGCCATGTAGTTGTTCCACATGATCTACCAGGAATGTGGCCATTTGACTGGATTTAGGAAGGATTTTTCAGACCATAAAATTTGCATATTTATTTAAATTATCCCCTACTACTATACTTTTAGTGCATTTCTGATCTTGTGGGAGACCAGTAATTAAATCCAGAGAGGTATGTTCCCATGGCTGGAGTGGAAAGCAGTTGCTGAAGACCAACTGGGTTTGAATGATCTGACTTTGAGCAAGCACAAGTTTCACATTCACAAATCATTTGTTGTACACCTTTTTCCCAGTCAGGCCACCAGAAATAACACTGTATTACAGTAGACATGCCACTTTAGCAGATCCAGTGTTTTAAGCAATCCAGGGTAACTGGCAAGATGATCTGTATGTAGCCATTGAAAGGTCTTTAGGAATAATTCTAAAGAAAAAGATGAAAGTAATGCAGTGGTCATCCTCGGATTACTGTTGTGCTTGTATCGCCTGTGAGCCACTCTTACCAAGCCATAATTTTAAAATTGTCTCTTCCTGTATCCAAGACATTTTCAGTCATGATAATACACAGATTAGATGTGGCTATAACTGACTGTGGAGTGCCTTCCACATGAGTAGCTGAATTCTGTTAGGATAAGGCATTAGTCTTCTTATTGTCTGAATTCAGCAAAAAATAGTATTCACCTCAATATTTCAAGGTTCAAAAGTCTGGCTGAACTTATGATTCCAGTGGTCTGCTTAGATGGTGGTGGTATACTTGGCTCCTCAAAGGTAGTGTCACCATTCCTTGAAATCATCTTGGATTGCAAAAAATATTTTTCTGCTATACTATAATTTTGCTCAGCCTCATTGTGTTTACGAGACACATATGCCACTGGGTGTGGTTGTTCCATTTCAGCATGTCTTTGTGACAAAACGGCACCTATCGCCATGTCTAAAGCATCGACTTCTATTAAAAAACTTTATCAGTGTCTGGATGAGCTAGGATTGGAGCTAAAGTGAAAGCCTTTTTTAAAGCATTGAACGCTGTCTCAGCTGAAGGTGTCCAGGAAAATGGTGTATTCTTACACAACAGTTTCATAGTAGGTGCCATGGTTTGTGAGAAATGTTCAATGAATCTATGATAAAAATTAGCAAACGTGAGGAAACGCTGTACATCTCAAACATTTTTGGGTATGGGCTAGTTTGTGACTGCAGGCACCTTTCGCTCACCCATTTGCATTCCTGAAGGGGTAAGTATTATACCCAGAAACTCCGCCTGAGTGTCATAAAATTCACATTTGATAAATTGGCAACAAAGATGGTGTTGGCGCACTGCCTCTAGGACCTTTGTGACATGACATTTATGCAGTTCTTCACTATCTGAATACATGAGAATGTCATCAAAACACACAATTGTTAATTGATTGAGAAAGTCTTTTAGGACATTGTTAGGAAGAACTGAAATGCGTCCGGGGCATTACACAGCCCAAAAGGCATCACCAAATACTCAAATAGACCACAGCAAGTTTTGAAGGTGTCTTCCACTCGTGCCCTTCTCTTATGAGAATCAAATGATATGCATTTCTCAAATCCAACTTCGTGTAGATTAATGCAGTTTTTACTTGATCCAGTAGCACCGGGATGAGGGGAAGTGGACATCATTTTTTCCCTGTGATCCTATTGAGGACTGGACAGATTATACAAGTTTGCAAATTGCCATTGGCCTTAGGGACGAAAAAAGAGTGAAGAAGCTGTCAGAGACTTAGAGGATCAGACTAAACTACTTGCAAGGTGTAGATCCAGGTATTGTCTCAGATATTGGTACTCTGTTTCAGACAAAGTATATGTCTGACAACTTGAGATATTGGCACCAGGCTCAAGATGGATTTGGCAGTTGCAGTGCCTATGTGGAGGCAACATTACTTGCTTTTGTCTACTGAAAACATCATGAAATTAGGTATACTGCTCAGGCAACTGGATGTCTTTTTCTGTGACAGTGTCAAGTTTTAGAATAGGATTTCTGGTTGACAGGCAATTATGTTGGCAATAGGAGGACAATAACCACAGTGTTCTTTCTCACAATCAATAATGGGGTTATTTAGAGTTAATCACAGCATTCCCAGGATACAACCATACTGTGGGGCTTTGATCATATTAAATTGAAGTTTCTCTGAATGTTGTTCATTAGTAGTATGAGAGAATATTGTGACCTCAGTTGTTTATAAGGTCACTGGATCACTATACAAGTCACTGCCATCTACCACTTGGACAACTTTGGGTACTGCTTTTTTAACACAAGATATGTCTAGGTCTTGTGTTGTGTCACAGTCAATACAATTTCCTGTGGCTTCTTACTGGATGAAGTGTGGAGGCTTCCTCACACGTTGCCAATGAACTCCTGTATAAACTCCTTCCAGTTGTACAATAAGGGCCTATCCTGTCACACCAAGAGAACTGCCCACAAAGCAGCACCTTCAGATAGATAGAATATCAGACAGGCTATTCTGGATTATGGATCCAGAATGGTGTTGCCTATATCTCCTTGCATCTGGGTGTTACCAGTCATTCATAACAGTTGCAGGGGAGGGGCTGTCAGAGAGTGCATTATCAAGGTTCCTGCAGAAGTTCTTGGATGTAATGTTTGGTAAGCTGAAACAATACATCTATTTTCTAAATATCCCCCAAACATTGCAGCAGACACAACTCAGTTTCTATCAGGTATACAGCTCCCTGATGTTACTGGATGTGTGGATGGCACACACATCGCCATATGCCTCCCTTCAGCATCAGTATACATTTACAGTCACAGGAAGAGCACACACTCCATGAATGTGCAGGTGGTGTGTGATTCCTCCTGTGTCATCATCAACCTTGTGGCCAGGTACCCAGGCAGCACACATGACTCATTTAAGTTCTGACACAGTGGAATACACAACCAACTGGCACAGGGGGAATTTGGTGATGGGCTCCTGCAAGATAAGAGGATCTCAAAATCAGTCAACACACTGGTCAGGAGTGTATGTGTGAACTTACATAATGGTTTTCCCTCTCATGCTCCAAAGGTGAAAGTGCAAATGCCTTACCCCCCGGGATCCTCATACATAATCTGACCCCCCAGACACCAAGTGAGGGACATTACAACAGGGCACACTAGTCAACATGCTCTACAGAGCGCACACATGCTGCAAAATAAGAGCGACCTGTGCCATCCTGCACAACATTATGACAATGAGAGTACTGCACAATGTCATCATTGATTTAGAGTATGATGATGGCTCTGATGATGAGCAACAGCCACTACAGGTACAACGGGATAGGAACCATGAAGCTGAGGGATGGGCACAACACATAGATATCACAAACAACTATTTCTGAGGTAAGACATGACATGAAATGTTAGTAATGAAACATCACACAGAAGGTAGTGTTTGGTGCACAGCTCTGTGTCCACCTTTTATTCAAGTAGATCAGACAAATAAAACAATTAAAAAAAATCTATATGTGTGTGTGTGTGAAGCTACAAAAATGTACTGATGGGCTTACCTTTTCCGTCCCCTTGTTGTGCCTCTCAGCTGCACTGTGCCCTGGCCCTGATCCTGTCTCAGACCCAGAAGGATGTTGACAGGTACGCCGAGTGAGACAGGCCTTATGAGCAGAAACCCCACTCATGCTAGATCCCTCCTCATTCTCAGGAGGCGGTGGGATGGGAGCAGACACAGGTTGGGTTTGGATGTTCTTGCGTGCAGTTGGGATCTTAGTCAGGTGCTGCAGCTTCCTGATGACACCATTCATTTTCTTGTTTTGCAGGTTCTGTTTCCTGAGAATGCCTCTCTCAATTCCACCATAGATGCTTGGTGTTCCAGCCACTTCTGCCATGGCCTTAGTGGGCATGCTGACTGGCATGGACTCGTCTGTGGTGTGCTCCCTTGTGGTGGGCTGGGCACCACTATTGTCAAGAAACGGGGGCAGTGGTGAGGTCCTGACTCTCCTGCCTTTTGGGGTGGATAGCATGGTGGAGGTGATGATGGTGTTGGTGGCCACAGATGTACATCGCTCACAGTAGCAGCTGCAGAGACATCTGGGCGGTGATCCGTCAGACATATATGTACAAAAATGTGTAAATAAATGTAAATTCTTTTGGCACTACAAAGATGTGATGTTGCTGTAGGTGCGTGTATGAGTTGTTGGAATTGTGTCTAATTGTTAGATATGGCCATCAGCACTCAGTACAGCATGCTGATGGAGTGCCCTACAACTCCCATGATGCATTGGCTAGGTGGGCTAACCACCTTAATAGAGTATTTTACTCTGTGATGTGGTTTGTCTAATAATATGGCCTGGGTGGAAAATGAGGGTATATGACTTACCCTGGCTGGGGTTTGCTGGGAGTACAGTGTTGATTTCCCCAAAACCACTGACACTCACTGGTTCGAGGGTCCCCTCAATCAGGTGCTCCATGGCAGTCAGGGGTTGCAGGGTAGAGAGTCCTCCTCCATTCCCACGTCCCTCGGCCATCCTGATGGCCAGCTTACCTTTTATCTTGAAACACAGGTCATAACATCACTTTCTCAGTTCAGGTATGTTCTGTGTGACCCCCGATGAATGTACTTTCTCCTTCCTTAATTTATTTTTCTGGACCTCAGGAACAGAAAAGGAGGCCTTGTCAAACAACTGGTCCATTTTTGTGATGTATTCCTGAGTGAGGATTTCCAGCTCCCTTTCAAAAACGTTTGTTTTCTTTTCCTGCTGCTGCCAGCTTCCCTGCTCTCCTATGCAGGCATGGTGTGCTGTGCATTGGCTTCCCTGTGCCTGCAGCAGGTGTATCTGGGCAACTACCTGCTTCCAGTAGGTGTGTCAGGCCTCTGGGTGGTGACCACAGCCTGTAATTACCTTCCACCTGGCCTGTGACATCATCAAACAGCTTTCAGGTGCATTTTGGGCTTCATTTCTTAATTTGCGATTTCTTATTAAGAAATCAGAATTTTGCGAATTTTTAAATACCAATTTCCTAAATGCAATTTATGCACTGTAGAAATCGCTATTAGGAAATCGCTAGCTTTGCACATACTAATTTGAGACTCACAAATAGTGATTTCTATGGAGTCGCTATTTACGAGTCTCAAATTTAGAATTTCGGACTTCTGGGCCTAAATCACTTAACACAAAATGTGGTGTACTCTCATAAACATGTGTCTGGGTTTAAAACTAAGCACCATCAAACACCGGCACAAAGTAAGCACTGATTCTGTGGTTCTTCTCAAAAACATTGATGCGAAAGGCAGGCAGTTGGCAACCATGAAATGTCCATGCTGCCGCCCAAAGGCTGAGCTCAACAGGTCACCTTCTAAATCTCAAATCTGCTTCCGTCATTCAGATCCATGCAGTGGCAAAGTACATAGTAACAATGTACACCTGTAAACATGTGTAGGAAATTGAGTTACTAGTTAAGAGGGTTGAAATCCTACACAAGCAGAAACCACAATTCCTGTCATGATGAAGTCACAAGCAATCCCAAATTAATCTGTGCTGAACCCTCTGGTAGCTTGGCACTTAAGCAGTCAAGCATAACTTAGAGGCAATGTGTAAAGTAGTTATGCAGCACTTCAAACAGTCATGAAGTAAAACTGGAACACAAGAAAAATCCCACACCAATTTAGGAAAAAAATGTAATAAATTATTTGAGACCAAAAAACAAATGAATGAAACTGAAGATATGCAGTTTTAAGGATTTAGATAAAATGGTCCCAAGAAGCGTGAAGTCCCAACTGTGGATATCTTTTCGCACCGGACAGGGTCAAAGTTACAAGTTCAGGCCAACCTTGATAACATGCAGGCTGGCTACTGAGAGGACTGCTGAACAAAGTAACAAATGAGATCAGTGTGGAGGATACAGCAGCAGTTCTGCGGGGCTGTGGGATGCGATGCAAGGCCTTGCATCATGGAGTTGCAGTTCCAAGTGATTGCAGGGCTGTGATGTGTGGCCCTGCATCAAAGAGTGGTTACACACCAGTGGTTCAATAGAGTTGCAGAGTCCTGCATCAAGGATGCATCACACACTGGTGATTCCAGGCAGCTGTAATGCATGACCACTTTGAGCATATGTCAAGCAGAAGCAGTTCGGAAAAGCTATGGGGTTCTGCATCAGTGATACGTCACACAGCAGTGGCTCAGATTTGGAGCTGCGATGAAATGTGTCACACTGTATTGGTTCTGCTTGGACCACAGTTAGGCTGGCATAGCACCTTCAGGGGCCCAGAACTGAGATGGCACCACTTGGGAGCCAAGACTCACAGCAGGCAGAGTCCAGGTGCTGAGTTTATGGTGGTGGTGGTTGGAGCCTTTTCTGTCTCTGAGTTTCTGATCAGAAGGCCAGCCAACTAGCCCTTGGAGTAAGTCTGGTGGGTCTGGGTTCAAGATGCAGGTTCAGTCCTCTTAACTCAGGTAGCAGGGCAGCAGCATAGCAGTCGAATTTGCTGAATAGCAGCACAGCAATCCTTCTGAGTCTTCCACAGGTCCAGATGTATACTGTAGAATTGGGTCTGATGGTCCAATATTTATGACTGATGCCAGCTTTGTAGTAGCTTAAGGTTCTGTTGATTTCCACCCCTAGAGGTGTTTGGAATTTTCTGCTTTCCTGCCATGGCCCCAGCTTGTCTGGGGGCATGAAAGACTAGTATCCAACCATTTGTGAGTGTGCTGGGGCAAAATCTGTGTGATGTGCAAGTGTGGTAGGTGACAGCTCTCCCTCCTCATAAAGTCAGAGGTGGCGCATCCTGCCAAAATCTAGTCTCCCTTGTCTCACTGACCCAGGATACAGGATAAAGGCACCAAATGTTTAAGACAAGAGAATGCCAATTTTTTAAAAGTGTAATTTTCAGATTTGTAACTTAAACTTTGACTTTACCAATAAAGAGATCATAACCCTATAAGTGCCCGTTAGGCCCACACCATTTAATGACTTTTTGGAGTCCTTTGCTTCCACATGCTGTATTTAAGTAATTGTGATTTGAATGTTAGGAAACTATAAAGTTTTGTTTTTAGTACTGCTTGCACTATCAATATGCCTATACAACATACATATATACAACACCCCAAAGTCACATTGCACAATTCAAGATGGCCCATAGGTGACTGTGAAAATGATGAGTTGACCGCATGACTAGAAACTCTACCCTTGTTGCAGTCCTTCCCCAGAGTGAGACATTGCTTTCATGAGGTAATATAAAACTTGGATCCACAGCGATAACAGAGATTTCTACCTTTACTTCTTTTGTCATAAGGGTGTTTATTTGGGAAGGCCTTGGTTCCTTTGACCACTAAAACGCTCTCCTCTGTGTTCTTGTTCAGCTCTTTTGCAGACAACTTAGAATCTTGAATACTGTTAGCAATATCCAAAGCCTCCGCAAGGAAAGGATTCTTACAAAACAGTATTCTCTGTTGAATCTTTTGTTGCTAAAAATATCTGGCAACAAGATGATCTCTAGTAAGCTTGCCAATTAATACACCAAACATATTTGGCTGCTAATACATGTAACAAAGCCACATACACGCCTACAGACTCCATAGCATGCTGTTTTCTTGAAAAGAGTGTGCCTCCTAATAACTAAGTTAGGTGGCTTACAGAAGTGTCTCTCCAATCTCTTGACCTCTTTCACAAATTCATCCAGCTCTTCTTCCCCTTCACTGGGTATGAACAAAGGCAAATCAAAAAGTATTAACTGACCTTCCAGATGCAATGAATGCTCCAACAGCCTTTATTTTCCTTGCAGGTTTGAATTTTAACCCATCAGTAGCTCCCAGAAAAACATTAAAATCCCTGGCCTATTCTTTCAAGGCAATAGGTGGTTCACTAGGTGACTGTAAAAATGGTGACAGTGGATTTAATACTTGCATGTTGATATAACATACAATACCAGATGTGAGCTTTGATACTTTGACTCATCAAAATGCCTGACCTCTGCAGCAGTACAGAACAGGCAAAGCTACATCTGCCACAATGAGTATCAAAAATATGTTTAAAAATAATAAGCTGCATAGAATATCCTCCATGTGTATAGGAGCATGCACAGTCACAGTAAAGATGCCCAAAAGTGTTAATAATTATAAATGCCAGGACAGCAATGATGAGCAACCAAAAACGTAATCAAAACAGTAGCAGAGATGCCTGTACCTCATAATGGGACCAAGTCAGGCAACAAATGACTGCCATTGTCCATATATTCAACAGTGATGACATATCCATAAGCCTATCCTAAGGGATGATGGCATCTGTTGAATGTGAAGGGAGTAACATAGGCCATGAGTTGTATTAAACCCTCAGCAAGTACATCTCGGTCGTAGAGCAATCTTACTCCTACTAATGTGACCAGCATTTTTAAAATATTTGGGAAAGGATGCTCACCTGCCCAGAATGCCTTATTCAGGCTTCTGACATTGATGAACATCCTCAGCTCCCCATTACTTTTCTTAGCCACAACAATAGGTAAATCATTGGGTTCTATTATACCAGGCTGACACAAATGGAATTCCTCAAATCTCTTTCTGACACTCAAAAGAACCCACCTTAACATGTGTTTGAGAGGCGCACGTTTCCTGAGTTTATTTTCATACTCAAAATTCTCCTAGCTTCCCATTATTATTCTTAAAAACCCAACCATGTGACTTCAACATGGTCTCCAAATCACCCAGACTGCGCACAGTGTTCTCACCAATGCACAAAACTTGTTGATCGTAACCAGGCTTAAGGATTGTACCAAAACATCCCTCTTGGCGCCAACAAGAAGACTCACCGCACCTCACACCACTCAGCATGATCCTTCATCTTGTGGTTGTGCAGAGCTCGCCCACAACTGAGCATTCACCTGGGAATCATGTTGTGCCATGCTGCAGTTCTCGCCAGTGTTTTAGGAGTTGAATACACAGGCACAGTTCCAGGCTGTAGATGATTTATTAAGAGTATAAAGAAAGAGATGGAGACAGGCTGCATCCTCCAAGCACCTGAAGTCCCAGTCCAACTTCCCTCAGAACCCTCAGTCCTTGAACCCGGGCTCACAAGCTTCCCATGCAGACAGCGTGAGACAGGTATAACACATGTGTTCCACTTATTGTACAGAATCTAAAGTTATAAGCTTAGTAGAACAGTTTTACAATAGTAAAGTGGATTTTTTAGAGAGTACTGTTACTAATAACAGAAAATACAATATTTAGCTACTTTTGACCCCTCTACAAAATGATCAACATGTTAGTCTGTATTTTCTTGCCTTTCATATGACTTTCTCTGTGTAGTTATTGGGGATGTGTTCAACCTCTTGAAATGTATATTCTGACCTTTTGTGCAGTAATAATGCACATTTTGTGAATTTGTGATGTATGATTTCAAGCATAGGGGCAGATTTAAGATCCCCTAGTGCCTCCTTGGGCCACATTAGGGTAACTTTGTTTCACGCTAATGTGGCCCAACGTGGCCAAATTCGCAGCACCAAATTTACAAAGATGCACAATGCATGCATTGCACTGCTTTGTAAACCTTTGCACTATATTATGCTAGTGCCAGGCCTAATGTATGCAAAGGGGGTGTTTCCCCGTTAGGAGAGTAAAAAATGACACAAAGAAATCTAAAAGATTTACAGAGCAGGCATTAAAAGGAGGCACACCATTGTTTACAATGGGCCTCAATGGCTTTGCAGGACTAGTGTCAACTTTTTTTATGCTAACCCTGCAAAGCTTCGAACTAGCATGAAAAATGTTGACGATAGTTCCCCTAACTACCGACATGGTGTGCCGTATCTTAGATACAGTGCACACATGTACCGATAGGGGGGCCCTAAGGGGTGGACGAAAAATGGTGCTGTACTGGGTGCAATGCCACTTTTCTTATCTCTCGCCCTGGTCTTTTGAAGGCACCATTTTTGATTTTTGAACCTGAATGATAGCTCCTGGTTGTTAGACCTGGCATGCCTTAGGGTGGTCACCCCTAACTTTTTGCCTGCCTCCCTCCACTTTTTGGACTCTGTTTTGCTGGCTTTTAGACTCTGCGCACTTTACCACTGCTAACCAGTGTTAAAGTGCATATGCTCTCTCCCTTTTAAACATGGTAACCTTGGATCATACCTGATTGGACTATTTAATTTACTTATAAGTCCCTAGTAATGTGCACTATATGTTCCTAGGGCCTGTAGATTAAATTCTACTAGTGGGCCTGCAGCACTGGTTGTGCCACCCACTTAAGTAGCCCCTTTACCTTGTCCCAGGCCTGCCATTGCAAGGCCTGTATGTGCAGTTTCACTGTCACCTCGACTTGGCATTTAAAAGTACTTGCCAAGCCTAAACCTCCCCTTTCTCCACATGTAAGTCACCTCTAATGTGTGCCCTAGGTAACCCCTAGAGCAGGGTGCTGTGTGGGTAAAAGGCAGGACATCTACCTATGTAATTTACATGTCCTGGTAGTGTAAAACTCCTAAATTCGTTTTTGCACTACTGTGAGGCCTGGTCCCTTCATAGGCTAACATTGGGGCTGCCCTCATACAGTATTGAAGTGGTAGCTGCTGATCTGAAAGGAGTAGGAAGGTCATATTTAGTATGGCCAGAATGGTAATACCAAGTCCTGCTGACTGGTGAAGTTGGATTTGATATTAGTATTCTACAAATGTCCCTTTTAGAAAGTGAGCATTTCTTTGCACTTAAATCTTTCTGTGCCTTACAATCCAGGTCTGGCTGGGCTTGGTTGACAGCTCTTTGTACATTCACTCAGACACACCCCAAACACAGGGTACTCAGCCTCACTTGCATACATCTGCATTTGAATGGGTCTTCCTGGGCTGGGAGGGTGGAGGGCCTGCTCTCACACAAAGGACTGCCACACCCCCTACTGGGACCCTGGCAGACAGGATTGAACTGAAAGGGGACTTGGTGCACTTCTTAGCCACTCTTTGAAGTCTCCCCCACTTCAAAGGCACATTTGGGTATAAAACAGGGCCTCTGCCCTACCTCATCAGACACTTGCTGGAGAAGAAACCTGAACCAGAAGCTGCATCCTGCCAAGAAGAACTGCCTGGCTGCTCAAAGGACTCACCTGACTGCTTTCTACAAAGGACTGCTGCCTTGCTGTTGACCTGCTGCCTTGCTGAACTCTTGTCTGGCTGCAAAAGTGCTCTCCAAGGGCTTGGATAGAGTTTGCCTCCTGTTCCCTGAAGTCTCAGGACCAAAACGACTTCTCTTTTTCATTTGGACTCTTCGCGCGCCGAAAATTTCGACGCACAGCTTGCTCTGCGGCGAGAAAAACACCACACACCGACGCGACTCCTTCGGGACGACCGGAACTTCGACGTACAGCCTTGCAAGGACAACGCCGCCCGACTTCCAGAGGGGAAATCGAAGCGACGCCTGCCGTGAGAGTGAAACTTCGATGCACAGCCCCGCGGAATGATGCGCAGCCAGAAAACAAGCAGGAGAATCCACGCACAGACACCGGGACATCTGGTAATCCCGCGACCTACAGAAAGAGACTGTCCGCGCGCTGGAAAACGACGCCAGACTTCCCTGCGTGAAAAATAATGATGCAAGTCTGTGTGTGCTGGGGAGAAATCAACGCACACACCATTTTTCCACGTATCTCTTCTTCTGCGGCCCTTTGCAGAGATTTTCCACTCCAAACCAGGTACTTTGTGCTTGAAAGAGACTTTGTTTGCTTTTTAAAGACTTAAGACACTTTATATCACTTTCCAGTGATATCTCTAGAATTTCACATTGCATCGTTAATTATTTTGACCTACAATTATCCTGATAAATATTATATATTTTTCTAAACACTGTGTGGTGTATTTTTGTGGTGCTATATTGTGTTATTGTATGATTTATTGCACAAATACTTTACACATTGCCTTCTAAGTTAAGCCTGACTGCTCGTGCCAAGTTACCAGTGGGTGGGCACAGGCTAATTTTGGATTGTGTGTGACTTACCCTGACTAGAGTGAGGGTTCTTGCTTGGACAGAGGGTAACCTGACTGCCAAACAAAAACCCCATTTCTAACACTGGTTGTGTGCAAAGGATGTTTCTTTGTAACCTAAATTTGTTTTTGCAAAGTGAGGTATCATTAAATGAGTTTGTATTCACAAGTTAATTAGCCCAATTGATTGTGAGGTTACACAATGTGATGTTTGACATCTAGATACACATTTATTATGTTATTTTATTTTTATTCTTTTACAGCTCTGCAAGTGTAGTACTGTTGGATTTGACATTAAAAGTCATGGCATTTGACCTTTGGCCTCTATTTCATTGTAGTGGGGCAGTGGCTAGTGACACTTTTCTAGCTACTTCAAGGTCATTCATTCTTTACTGCATTGCTGTTAGATCATTTGTTGGAAATGCAGCATCACTGGAATCAGCATTGTTCAACCCGACAGCCTTAGGGTGGTCATCCCCCAACATTCTGCCTGCCTCACTCCACTTTTCTGACACAGTTTTTGCTGGTTTTAGGACTCTGAGAACCTTACCACTGCTAACCAGTGCTAAAGTGCATATGCTCTCTCTCTTAAACATGGTAACATTGGTTCATTCACAATTGGCATATTTGATTTACTAATAAGGTATAGTAAAATGTGCCGACGGCCTGTAAATGAAATGCTACTAGTGGGCCTGCAGCACTGATTTTGCCACCCACATAAGTAGCCCCTTAACCATGTCTCAGGCCTGGCATTGCAATGCCTGTGTATGCAGTTTCACTGGACCTCGACTTGCCATTTAAAAGTACATTCCAAGCCTTGAACTTCCCTTTTTATGCATATTTCATTCCCTAAGGAAGACTCTAGGTAACCCCTAGGCCGGGTGCTATGTAGGTAAAAGGCAGGACATTTACATATGTGTTTTATATGTCCTGGTAGTGAACAACTCCTAAATTTGTTTCCCACTATTGTGAGGCCTGCTGTATTCATAGACTAGCATTAGGACTGCCCTCATATGTCCTTTGTCACATTTAGTATGGCCATAATGGTAATAGAAAATCCTGCTTATTGGTGAGGTTGGATTTTATATTACTATTCTAGAGATGTGACTTTCAGAAAGTGAGCATTTCCATGCACTTAAAACCATCTGTGCCTCACAGCCTGTCTCCATCTGGTCTGTGCTGGTTGACAACTCCCTTGTGCATTTCACTCAGACAACTACAAACACAGGACATTCAGGCCCTCATTACAAGTGTGGCAGACTTTAGACTGCCACACTCGCGGGGGCTGTCCCACAGCTGCGGTCCCGCCGCATTCCAAGTTCAGCGCTTTGGCTGAAGCCAAACCACCACAGTGCCTCCAGTCCTGCCGGTGCGGTCAGACCGGCACCGCTAACAGTGAGTTCCTCCGGGCTGGTGGCATGCCTAAGTCCACCAGCTGTGTTACATGGCAGCAAATGCCATGACCATGAAAACTCTGGCGGTAACAAATGGGGATTCCTGTCACCAGCACACGCATCTCCACACGTCCTCTTGTAGATATAGACCCCCACTTGCCCATACATTTCCTGACACACACACCACCCAACCGAACACATACATACAGACACCCCACCCGACTGCACTCATACTTCCAAACCCCTCACCTAACTACATGCATACATCCAAGCACCCCCACCCAACCACTCGCATACATCAAAACACCCCCACCAAACCGCATGCATAAATCAAAACACCTCCACCCAACTGGAAACAAACATACATGCACCCCACCTAACCGAACACAAACATACACACGCCCCACCCTACCGTATACAAACATGCACGCACCCCTACCCAACCGAATACAAACAGATGCACACCCCCACTCGCTTGTACACATATGCACCCCCTCCCATTCATACACACATCCACCCCCTCTGTATTCATTCAAACACACACCCCCACTCCTCACAAACATTCACACACACACACAGCCTACCCATTCATTCACACCTGCACCACACTACAAGCATACAGTCACACACTCACGCATAGCCAGTCCGACACGCACACACATGCTCACACACATACATGAACACACCACACACATGTACCTACCACTCATCCACCATCTGATCAGTCCACCTACCTGTCTGGGCTGCACAGCAGCCTACGTCAAGGTGGTTGTCCAGGAGGGGGTGGATGTCAGTGGTTCCACCTCCAATGCGGCTACGCCATGCAAGGACCACCGTGCCATATTACTGCTTGTAATATGGGGTGCAGAGTCCCCTCAGCCTAGCGGTGCTGCCACTGGAATTAACTCTCATCCACCATCTGCCAGGCCGACTGTGTCAGTTTTCCACCTGTATATGGGCAGAAATGTGTTGTGTCTCGTAATGCAGTGGTCTTCGGACCACCAACACTGGCAGTCTTTTGGCACACGCTTAACAGCAGTCTTGACAAAAGACTGCCAAAGTTGAAATGACGGCCTCAGTCACATTTGCATTTATCTGCATACTGAATGGGTCTTCCTGGGCTGGAAGGATGGCGGGCCTAACACTTACATTTCAAAAGCCAGTGGCCTGCCCACGGACAAAGGACTGATAACCCCCCGCAGGGAACCTGACAGACAGGACTGGGCTGAAATGGGAACATGTGCACTTCAAAACCACTCTTTTGAAGTCTCCCCCACTTCAAACTCATTTTTGGGTTTACTACCTGGGTCTCTGACCTCACCAACTCAGACACATCTGAACCTACACCTGCATCCTGTCAGAAGAGCTACCTGGCTACCCAAAGGACTCATCTGGCCTGCTTTGCTGAGAAGGACTGCTGCCCTGCTGTTGACCTGCTGACCTGCTGGCCTCTGACTTGCTGGAAGGGTGCTGCCTCCCCCTGAAGTGCGCTTTAAGGGATTGGATTTAGCTTGCCTTCTGTTTCTAAAGTGTCAGGGTCAACAAATAATTCACTTCTTCAAGAAACTCCTTGTGTGTCGAAAATCGATGCAGCACCAGTAGAAATCGATGCATAGCCTGCATCATGGCTGAGAAATTGCTGCACAGCCAATTTAAATGAAGCAGCACCATCTCCCTGACTGGAAATTTGATGCAGCTCCTGCCTTGCGATGAAAAATTTGACGCATCGCCTACCGGATCGATGCAGCGCCTGCTCCTTCTTCCAGCACATCAATGATTTTCGAAGGCATCAAAATATACCCGGATCACAGTGATGAACCAAGACTATGCCAAAAAATGATGCAAACCCTTGCAGCATGGAAAGAAACAACACATCGTCTGTGCTGCACCAGAAAATCTAACATTAACCTTATTTTTCCACGCATCTCTTCCTCTGCAGTCTCCATGCATCATTATTTTTGACGCATCCCAGGTGCTGTGTGTAACAAAGAAACAACTGTTTATTTCTAAGGATTCAGCCTCTTTTAATCCTGTTAAAAGTGATATTTCAGCTTGTGCTTATTGGATCTTTTTCATTTTTTATTTTATTTTATTCAGATAAATATTATCTATTTTTCTAAACCTGTGTGGTGTATTTTTGTGGTGTTTTCACTGTGCTACTATATGATTTATTTATTGCACAAATACTTTACACAATGCCTCCTAAGTGAAGCCTGACTGCTCAGTGCCAAGCTACCAGAGGGTGGGTACAGGATCATTTGGATTGTGTTGTAACCTACCCTGAGTAGGATTGTGGTCCTTGCTTGGAAAGGGTGCATACCTTTGCCAATTAGAGACCCCATTGATATCAAGCGTGATAGGTACTTTAATTCTTCTTAATTAAATTGTTGGCAAGATTAATGCTATTTGACCTATAATTCCAAGTTTTCTAAGTGTGTCAAGGGCACTATTCCATGGCCGTTGGATAATTTCTCACAAGTGTTTCCATAGGTAAATTGGTAGAGGGTCATGCCATTTGTCCTTTGGCCTCTAAATACACAATATTTGCATATTAAAATAAAAAATTACTTTTTTTCAGTTTTTTAAAATGCAGTATAATTGGAAAAATCATGATGTGTTCATGAATTACTAAGATTTCTTGAATTTTGCTTTGTTGAATTGGTGTAAGGGTTAATACAATTTGAACCCTGACATGAAATAACATTTTCTAAGTATTTAACTCTAAAATATGTAAAGAAGGAACACGAAAGCATGACATTTAAGTGCATATTTATACTCTGTTTGCAACGAATTAGCATTGTCATTTTTTTACTCTAATTCAGTGTAAAACTAGCTCCATATTTATATATTGGTGCTAGACTGTCTAGTGTCAAATATATGGAGTTAAAGCCATTTTTGGGACATGGAAACCTACCTTGTCTTAATGAGATGCAAGGTAGGTATTCCTAGGCAAAAAATGACTCTATGGTCTTAACGTCATATTTATACTCGCGTGCAAAAATGGCGCACGGGAGGGAGGAGGGGTCAAAAAATGGTGCAAAGCTTGCTTTGCCCCATATTGTAATGCCTGGGTCAGGGCAGGCATTAGGGGACCTGTGGGCCTATTTCCATGGTGGAAGACCAAGGAATAAGACCACATGTGCCCTCCCCAGGCCCAAGGACACCCCCACCCACACCAGCTGGACAGCGGAGGATGGAGGACCCCATCCCAGGTAAGTACAGATAAGTATTTTATTTTTTAAAGTGCCATAGAGGGACCTGAAATGCACAGGGTGCAATGGCCATGCCCAAGGGACCCTGGTCCCCTGTGCTGGCTATTGGTGTGGTGGTTAGATTTAAAGGTCAATGCAAGGGGGAAGTAACCTAGACTTTCACTGTAATATATGTCTAAAGAAAATCTGTGTGCACAACTAATGTGGTATCAATAGAAAATTATTACATATATTACTTTAAGCATGCTGTTCCAGACATTTGCATATAAATTCCATCTGCGTATGTAAAGTTTGCGTTCGTCTAGATAGGTGCTCCTAATAAAAACTGTGAAAGTGATAAAAGGTGCAGGAAGGTGAAAGTGATATATACAGTATGTATAAGGGTGGTTAAGAAAATTATAAACTTCTAGTGGCTCCTTCAGTCCAGGAAGCCCTGAAGTCTCACAACATTTCTTTGTATCTATATAATCCACTCTTAGGTATATGTCGACGTTTCGAGCCCGTGGTTAAGGTGAGTCAGAGGGGGTCATCATCAGGACAAGGTAATCCAATTGGTAGCACCTATGGGTAGTATAAATTATTTGGTTACTAAAGGTCTGGGTTAGTAGTAGGTGACGTAAATGGTTCAGTGGATATAACACCCACCTAAGCTCCAGTGTGAGAGGACTGTCTGGTGGTCACGAACATCTTCCTGATAGGAAAATGAGATTCCTTTGTGATATTCAATTTACATAGTAATTGTATGGAAGATGATCATGAATGATCTGTGAAGACTTACAATTAATGAAATGGTCCCAAGGTCTGGGGGTATGCAAATATCCAGTAAATGGTTTGCAGTAAAAGAACCGATAATATAAATTATCTGGCGCTCAGGTTATCAAGAAAACACAATGGTTATGTATGCCAAATATTGAGAGTATTGCTCTAGAATTAAGGAGAGAATAAAAATGATTAGTGAAGATGGAGAGTGAAAACACTAAGGGGCATATTTATACTCCGTTTGTGCCGGAATTGTGTCGTTTTTGTTTACGCAATTTTGACGCAAAATGAACTCCATATTTATACTTTGGCGTTAGACGCGTCTAGCGCCAAAGTCCGTGGAGTTAGCGTCATTTTTTAGCGTGGACACCTACTTTGCGTTAATTATATGCAAGGTAGGCGTTCCCGTCTAAAAAATCGACTCCGAGGCATGTGTGCCCGGGAGTGGGCGGGTCAAAAAAAATGACATATGGCCGCTTTTGCGCCGTTTTTTAGCGCCTGCAAAAGGCAGGCGTTAAGGGACCTGTGGGCTCTGAAGGAGCCCAGAGGTGCCCTCCCATGCCCCCAGGGACACCCCCTGTCACCCTTGCCCACCCCAGGAGGACACCCAAGGCTGGAGGGACCCATCCCAGGGACATTAAGGTAAGTTCAGGTAAGTATTTTTATTTTATTTTTTTGTGGCATAGGGGGGCCTGATTTGTGCCCCCCTACATGCCACTATGCCCAATGACCATGCCCAGGGGACATAAGTCCCCTGGGCATGGCCATTGGGCAAGGGGGCATGACTCCTGTCTTTGCTAAGACAGGAGTCATTTCTATGGGGGTTGGGAGTCGTAAAAAATGGCGCAAATCGGGTTGAGGCAAAAAAATTGCCTCAACCTGACTTGCCCCATTTCTTGACGCCCAAGCCCCATATCCCCCTACGCCGGCGCTGCCTGGTGTACGTCGTTTTTTTTAACACACACCAGACGGCGCCGGCGGCTAACGCCGGCTAACGTCATTCAATAAATACGGTGCCCGCATGGTGCTTCAGAATGGCGTTAGCCGGCGCAAATTTTTTTGACGCAAAACTGCGTTGCCGCAGTTTTGCATCAAAAAGTATAAATATGGGCCTTATTTCTCATAAAATGCTGATGGTGTTGACATTCAATCAGTCTGGGTAAGTAATGACCAGTAATTTGGCATTACCAGGGCAAGTCAAAGCGTCCTGGATCTGTACACGATGTATCGTGTGTTAACGAGTCAAGCCGCACATATTGTGGACGATTCGGCTTAAAAATGCTATGTGTCCATATTGGAGTGAGCATTGAGTCATGTGATTGGTCCAATAAGCAGCCAATCACAGTGCAGGGTGTAGGAAACACTTCCGACCCCCGGAGGACTGTGAAGGGAGAGTTCTCCTTCTGATCTGCTTCATTAGCATGTGAGCACAGATAGGGTGCGGGTCTGTGGCTGTGAATATGGATTGATCACCAGGTCATGGAGGGGCGTGTATCAAGTATGCTAGTGTTCATGCTGCTCGATTGAACCATATCAATAATGGTGAAATTACACTGAATTGGTGTATTAAGCAATGTGAGTTTGAAAGTGTAACAGGGCCGCATTGAGTGCTGTGTGTTCATCACAATACGTGTGAGTATGTGTTTGGTAGAAAACAGGATAACTCATATACGTAGAACTTAAAGTTGTACAACTATTGTGTATACGAATATAAGGAAATACATCAATGAATATAGACATGTAGTTTGAAAACATAAATTGGGAAACTGAAAGGTCATGTTGTACAATGCTGTTGCCCATGTGTTATCCAAAGAAACAAGTGATGGTTATATAATATGGAAAAACAACTAAAAGGTGCTGTAACTTATTTATTGATTTGTGTGCACAATATGGAGCAACACATCAGGGAGTATTGTAGCATATACATAAAGTTGCATAGTGTATGAAGATTTACTCTGTATATTCTTGATTTAGATAGTATTGTGTGTATAATATGGAAAACACATTAGGGAGTACTGTGGCATATACATTAAAGATTACTCATTATGATATTGCCTAGCAGTGACTTGGCAGGGACCCACTGGTAAAAGGTTAATGAACAGGATATGGGAGGGCCCTGGAGGTCCTGGAGAAAACAGGTGTGCGTCTCTAATGGGGAGTGTCTCAAAGGGAAGAGTGACGGCAATCTTCAATTGAGTTCAGTCCTTCTCTGATAGTGCCACATTTCTCTATCCAGAATAATTCTCAATTTGATAAGATGTACTCTTTATCTCCACCCCTTGGTCCCAAGGAGATTTGTTGAACCATTTGCCATTTGATATAATCACACTTATGTTGTAGTGTTTCATAGTTTTCAACCAATGGAGCGCCTGGCTTTTTGCACTTGATCCTACTTTTGTGTTGTAGGATTCTGCACTTAACCTTTTGTGTAGTCTGACCTATATATAGAAGGCCACATTGGCACCAGATGGCATAGATGACGTCATGTGTGTTGCAGTTGGTTAATTTTGGCAGAGTGAATGTATAGTTTTTGTGTCAAAATTCTGTGGTATTGAAGGTCATTTTTAACGCTGCGCAGTTACCGCATTTGTAGTGACCTGCCACTGCTGGTAAGTCCCATAGTGTATTGGTGTTTCTTTTGTGTGTTTGTGGGAGGAGTGCGCAGGTGAGTGTGCCTTTGAGGTTTCTACCTTTCTTGAATGAAAAGAGCGGAGCTTCCTGTGTGTGCAGGTGGTTCTTGATCAGTGGCCAATATTGTAAAATAATTTTCTGAATGTCATTTCTGACTGGGTTAAAAGTGGTGACAAACACCAGCCTTTTATTGTCTGGTTTGAATTGTTTGGGTTCCAGAAGAGCCTCTCTGTGATTATACCATGCATGCTTCCTCGCTCTTTTCACTAGTCTCTTAGGGTAACCTCTTTCGATCAGTCTATTGATCAGGATGTCAGATTCTTTGAAATAGTCAATTCTCTTTGTACAGTTTCTCCGGATGCGGAGGAACTGTCCGAATGGGAGGTTGTCTCTTAAACCTCTGGGATGATGGCTCGAGTAATGTAATAATGTGCTTCTGTCGGTGGACTTGCGGTACAATGTAACATATAGTTTTGCCTTCTCTACTCCTATTTTAAGGTCCAAAAAGGGGATGTTATCTTTGCTGGATTCAATGGTGAACTGGATGTCCTTAGATTTACCATTCAGCCATCTGTGGAAATCTTGCAATTGGAGGGCAGAGCCACGCCAAATAAGTAACACGTCATCGATGTACCTTGACCATTTTCTTATGTGGCATAGGAAGGGGTTTGCCTGATTGAAGAGGTGTTGGGTCTCGTATTTGGCCATGCAAAGGTTTGCTAAATTTAGAGCAAATGCAGCCCCCAAGGCTATTCCCTTGGTCTAATAATAGAAGTTATTATCAAACAAGAAATAATTCTTACTTATGGCTATTTCCATCATGGAAACGAGGAACCATGTAGGTACTTGGACCGGTTGGATCTGGGAGTCAAGTATTTTAGTTAGTGTTGTGAGAGCATGGCCTTGACGAATATTGGTATACAGAGATTGTATATCCATGGTGACTAGGATCTCGGTCTCTGGAGAAAAATCTAGCCCTTCATATAGCATGATGCCATGCATGCTGTCCCTAGTATAGGCTTCAGTGAGAGGCACGAAAGGTTTAATGAAGTAATCCAGGTACTGACATAGTGGTTCTAATATAGACCTGCAACCCGATACAATAGGTCTGCCTGGTGGATTTATCAAACTTTAATGTATTTTCGATAAAGTATTTATTACAGGAATGCGTGGATCCTTTTTATTGAGGAATTGGTGTTCTTTTTTAGTAACAAAGCCCAAGTCTAATCCTCTGGTTGTTAGTTCCATTATTTCAGCTCTCAGTTGTTAAGTGGGATCAGTAGTGATCTCTTTGTAACAGTTTTTGTCACTTAATTGTCTATGTATTTCATGCTGATAATCATCAATATCCTGTAATATTATACCGCCCCCTTTGTCGGCTGCCTTAATTACTATGTCTCGTTTTTCTTTTAGGCGTTTTAGGGCTATATTCTCTTCATAAGTAAGGTTAAATTTCACATAGTTCCTTTTGGAACTCAAGGATTCAATGTCTTTCAATACCATTTTTTCAAAAGTGAGTATTCCAACTGGCATAGAGATCGAAGATGGAGTGAATGTGGAAGGAGGCTTAAGGCCTGTGGTACTTTGAGGACCCTGCATGGAGTTGTCCTTAAAGAAATTACTTAGGTGAATACGTCTAAAGAATCTCTGTAATTCAATTTTAGTTTAAAAAAAGTTAGGACGGGTCGTGGGTACGAATGATAAACCGTTTCTCAAGACAGAGAGCTCTTGAGTAGTAAGAGGATGGCATGACAGATTGAAGATGGGAGCCTTATTAGAGGATGTAATGCCACTCACTGTGTCGTTAGCTTCTGTGCTGCCAGTGTGATTTGCACAAGGTGGGGACCGGTCAATGGGGTGATAAGGGGTGGGATCTGTTACCATGAGTATTGCTGTCGTCTGGTCTAGCGCTCCGCATGGGGTTCTTGGAAGTGAACACACCCTCTGTTCCTCCCTCTGCCCCTCCCTCTTCTCCCTCTCTGCCTGTTGTCTTCTCTGCGGCCCCTCCCTAAAAAAGTCTCTGAGGTTTGTTGGTAGGAGGTAGAGCTCGTGCCTTGCTATTCGCTGTCAGAACTATCTGATGTTGACGTATCAGAGAAGGTGTAGTATCTCCTGTAACCGCCCCTTCCTCTGTTCACAAATTTGCCCATCTGATCCTGCTTGCAATAGTCCTAATCTAAATATGGATAAGGGTAAGCTTTGTCATATTTAGCTATGTCCCTAGCTAATTTATCTATTTTTTTCTTTTGTGTGATGTATGTAAAGTCCTTAGCTGTTTTTTCTAGGTCCTCTAGAGCTTGGCGTGCATTTGTCAGTGCGGTATCGTCTAGTATTTCCTTTACTAAATCTGTAATTTCTTTTTCTAGTTTGTTAATGTGCTCCAAAGCTGTATCAATGCCCAGAACCATCCAGTGTCTAGAACACTGGTTGGCTACAAAGCTAAAGTTTGTCCTATACTTAGAATCTTTAATAAAGATTGCAGGTTCATTTCTTACCTGTAGACCCACTGGTATAAAGTTGGAGCGCAAATACTCTTTCATGAGATGTCCATGTAGTTGTGTACGTGTCAGTTTCTTTTTGATTCTTTCTAGTTTTGTTATTTTCTCTTGAAGGGTATCTACTACAATGGTTGGTGTTGCATCTATGAAAGAGGATCCACTGACTATTCTGTTTATATAGACTTCGGTATATGAAAGGGAGTCCCTTTCTGTCATTATAATATGAAACAAGGATAATGTGTCTAGAACCCGAAGGTTTCAATGAAAATCTACTTATATATAAAATGGGCCTTCGCAGTCAGACAACAGCAGTTTATTAAGTAAAGCAATGAGGCAAATACCTCCAACCCTTATGACCAGGGTAATGAAAGTGGTTAGATTTAATGGTCAATGCAAGGGGGAAGTAACCTAGACTTCCACGGTAATATATGTCTAAAGAAAATCTGTGTGCACAACTAATATGGTATCAATAGAAATGTATTACATATATTACTTTAAGCATGCTGTTCCAGACATTTACATATAAATTCCATCTGCGTGTGTAAAGTTTGCGTTTGTCTAGATAGGTATCAACCAGATCTGGGTCCAAAACAACAGGGGCTTCAATTGAGCCAAATCAGGCACTAGTCTCAGACCCAGATCAAAATACAGTGGAATGACAGTACTTACTGGTACATTAACGTGATTTCTAACAAAATTGTTCCCATCACCTGCAACTTTTGTGAATCAAATATCCCCAAATTTCTGCCCTGTATAGGGTGGCACCCCTATAGAGTGGGGAACTGGAATGTCAGTAGGTATTATTTTGAAATTGAAGTATGGTTTTGGATCTATGTGAGATGAGTCTTCATTAATTTGATACCCCATTTTTTTTTTTTTTTGTCAAGGCAACCCCCAAATAGTCAAATCCATAAACCCTTTTCAAATGCTCTGTACCAATCTTACAGCATGGCTTCTGGCTGCATATTTACCAAAAACCATAAACTTGGTTTTGGTCATATTTAGTTCTAGTCCCCTGATCTCACAAAACTCCAAACATTTGTCCGGCAAATTTTCCAAGACCAAAGGGGATCTAGATACTAAAAGGGAACCGTTGGTAATAAATAGAATGGGTATTTTAATCCCATTCAAAATTAGAGAATCCTTAACACATTGCAATAGAGCCTTAGCCACATCATTAATTTATAATCCAAACACGGTAGGTGCCAGTAAGCAACCTTGGCACATCCCTTGTGAAATGTCAATGCGCTTTGTCAATTCTCCATTATTCCACCACCTCACCTGAGCATAATTTCCCTCATGCAGCCTAATTATAAGCACTAATAAGCTCTTCTGGACTCCCATAACCTCTGATTCACTCCAGAGTTTTTTGCAATGGACCAAATTGAACACAGCACACAAATCGACAAATGCCACATACAACTTTTGATTGCTAGCACAATGCATATTTCCAATATGAGAACAAAAATGTTCATATCTGATCGAAAGTACTTGTCTTAGTGCTAAACCCTGCCTGGAGGGGGGACAATAACTCTTCTCTGTCCATCCAAACCTGTAATTTATTTAAAACTTGTCTAGCAATTTTTCTTTTTGTAGATCGTCTATCAGTCTAATTGGTCTGTACTTGCCAGGACAACCAGGATCACCTTTTTTTTAAAATCAGTGGTTTCTCTGCCCGTCTCCATGAGTCAGGAATCGTCCCTCCTTCAGCAATAGCATTTGATAAAAGATTCACATAAAAGGCCCATAAACTGGTTTCTGATTTGTAAAGATCACCCGTTACACAATCTGGGCCGGGTGCCTTAAGCTATCAATAGAAAAGGGAGTCTCCTCAAGGCTAAAAAATAATTTTGTACCCAGGGGATCTGCCCATCCTACTTTGCTTCTAATACAATCCTTGTTTTAGGTTCAGGCTCGATGGTATACAATTTTGAAAAATGCTCTTCCCACTTCTCTGGTTGAATGTTACACCGCCTGGGCTTTACATAGTAAGTGGTCCCATGGGAGATAATGTGACAAAAAGTTCTATGATTGGCAACTTTTAGTGCCTGGTTCATCTGCTCCCAGTTATTATCCTCCCACTCGCGTTTGGCCAGGGTGATGGCTAACTTGTACCTCAAGCAAGCTACACAAATCTTCTGGCAGCTGTGTCCCTTGATGGCTTTTCTAAGACCGTGCCTGGCCCTGATACAATCATTTGAGTACCACCTGGGCTCTTTAACTGCAATGCCCGATTTCCCTAAAAATCCCCTGCAGAAAATGCTCTCTCAAACTTTAAATAAATTGGCATGAATGTCTAGTATAGGAATATCCCCTACTGGGATCACAGTATGTTGAAAATCCACAGATCTTTTAAAATCATCCCTGAACAAAGTAACATTAAGGGCATTGGGATGACTATCACTTTGATCAATTACCTCCATATCATTCAGTTGTGACATCTAATAGTATGTAATCAATATTGCTAAAGTAAGCCGTCTCTTGAAAGTGACAGTTCTCTTTGGATCAGTGTGAGTCTACTTATGGAGGTAATTTGCAAGGCCACATTGAAAGAATAACAAAGCAATTTGCCTGTAACACTAGGAATACCCCAATACTCATTGTCTGAATCAGTTATTAAATCATTAAAAGGAGAAGGTTCAAATAGAGTGTTAAAATCACTTGCTACCATAATTCTAGCTTCATGTTGGTACTGGGCAATTAAGTCATCCAACAAAGCAAGAGTTGGCGAATCACTACAAACTGGCATAGACCTAGCATAGATGTTCAACACTGCCGATTTCAAACCAGTTGGAAAACTAGGCATTATATCTAATAAATGAGGAGAATTAATATTCAATCAGTGGTGTGAATAAGCCAGGTCAGTTTTAACCAAAATCATCATACCTCCTACTGCCAGTCCAAATTTCTTAGGGAGGAGGGCTCAAACATTATAAGTAACAAAACAATCAATAACTACTTCTTCCACAGCCCAAGTGCCCTTTAATAAACAGAGGTCAAAACCCCAAATAAAAGACAACAATTTATTCTCGCCAAAATTTGGCTTGATACCTGCCACATTCCATTAAATGAGTGATATACCTTCCTTTATGATGGAAATAGGGAAAGACAGTTTATCTTCATTTGTGGTGGATTTTAGGCTGCTACTTAAAATGAACACTGTACCGTGACTAGAATTATCGCAGTGGCCACATTTTCGGGTGCATACTGTAGAACAAGCAATTGCATTCAAATCATAGCCGGCCCTAGTATCCTCCCCACCAACTCTAATTTAGTCATAGTGAGTTAGTTATTTCAGTGTCAGAAATGTATAGGTAGAATAAGGTGTAGTTTGTAATAAAGGCTAGGCTACTTTAAAAAAATTAAACAAAATCCCTGAAAATTAAAAGAACCAAAAATATAAAAAGTAAAAGTTTAAAAACATTTTTTAAATTTACTCTATAAATACAAACCTGTAGGACAGTATGTAGATGTTACATTATTATGGCCCCTTTACAAAACAGAGTCAAACTCCACCAAGTGAGAGATATTTTCAGCAGCAAGAAGCAAAGCACATTGGTAAATATTCTGGGTTGGTGGCTGGTATCTGAGATTATTACACTGAGAGCCTCATTACAAGTCTGGTGGTCCATGAATCGCCAGACTCACGGCTGCGCTCAGACCGCCGCCCAAAGGGGCCACCCTATTATGACGGTGGTGGCCCCACCGTGGTCCAACCACCAGCACCGCCAGCCTGGCAGTGCCAGCAGTCTCAATCCACCAGGGCAGCGATGCAAGCAGTGCTGCCCTCCATATTACAAGTCCAGCACCGCCAGCCTTTGCATGGCAGTCCCACCCCCATGCAAAGGCTGGTGGGAAGGGGGTGCCAGGGGCCCCATGGGGGCCCCTGCACTGCCCATGCACTTTGCCCCAGAGAAGATATTTTTCAGACCATGTGTTTTAGAAACCAAGGAAAGACTGCTGGACTTTAGGTTCAGGTTTGGGAATGTGAGTGTTCAGATTTTAACTGGAGGTAAAGATTGGCAACACTAGCTTCTCAGCTGTCCCCTGGTGTCAAAAGGAGCTCAACTTGGGCCCTTCCGAGTTCAGAGTTCCCACGCAGGCTACTTCCAACCCTCTGTTGCGAATCACAGGTTAGCTAGTTATGGAGGTGCTATGTTGATTACGCAACCCATGTACACAATCCTCCAATATATTAAAAAAGCACCTGCTGTACCCTTCTGTCTTTCACTACTCTAAATCCTATATTTACACCACATTTACATATTTAACTTTGCCAGGACAAACACAACACAAAATTCTATTCTAGGATGATGATCACATCTCTAATATGCTTTTGGTAACTGCAACTAGCAACTCCTGGCCTCCTGGCCTCCTCCCTCCATGTCCCAGAGGAGGTACTTTTCAGAACATGTGTTTTAGAAACTACAGAAAGACTGCTGGACATTAGGAACATGATTGTAAATGTGAGTGTTCTGATTTTAACTGGAGGTAAAGTTTAATGACACCAACTTTTCAACTGTCTCTCTGTGTCAAATGGAACATGCCTCAGCACTTTCCGAGTTCAAAGTTCCCAGGCAGGTGATTTCTAAACTATTGTTGTAAATCACAGATTAACTAGATATGTAGGTGTCTTGTTGATTGTGCAACACATGTACACAATCCTCCAATACATAAACAAATAGCAAGTGGTACCCTTCTGTCTCTTACTACCATAAATTATATATTCATACACCAGTATTCTCTAAAGCTCGTTACACTGTACAATCCTTTGGCATGCGTAGAAATGAAAAGATTGCTGTGCACTGCACAGTGTGAGGGGCCAAGGCTGAGGAAATTCTGGAGAAAGGCCTTAAGGTGAAATCTTTTAGCCTCTTGAAATGGTGACAGCCTGGGGTTTGCTTTGAAATCCATGGGCATTCCGGGATTTTGTTTCTCACTCCTAGTTGTCTACAACCAGCCCATTGCCAGCTGGACCACCTTGCCTGTAGTGTTGGTTTCAAACCACACATTGCCTCTCCCTCCATAACTACTCAAAGCATCACTTCATTCTTCTCTGAACCTACCCGAGGATGTTGAATGTAATTTAGTTCATATCATGGGATATCTGTCTTAAGTTGCCAGCTCCACAGTTTGTGTGCCCCTACATCCTTCTCTGTTCAAGCAGCCAAACTATGGAATTCATTATCCCCAACTATAAGAACCACAGATACATTTCTTGCCTTCAGAAAACTACTCAAGAGTTGGCTCTTTCCTTCATAACCACCATATTCACACAACTATGGACTGCTAATGCCTATGTTGATAAATATTTGTATCTGATTCTGACTCTTTAAACCTGTTTGACTAAGTATATTTACCCATGGTTCTAATGATATATTGTATGTACATATATGTGTGCATATGTATGTGTATTCATGTATGTATATGTGTGTATGTTGTTCTGTGCTTGGCATGTTTGTGGGTCATTGCATGGCTCCTGGGTGGGTTGTTATACTAGATATCTATGAATCCCTGCTCTCATCTTATCACACTTATATAGCCATCATCATATGTCATGTCTCTATCAATCTATCCTCCATTCCCACTCTGACTCCATTCCACTACTTTCATCTCCTAAATAACTCTGCCTAAGCTCTTCCCTCTGCTTCCACATCTAACGCACCAAACCTCACTCCACTACCATGACCTCCCAAACAACCCTACTAAATTCTCCTTCATTTATCTCACCATGCTACTATGATCTCCCTAACCCTTCTTCAGACTCTTCCCTCCTCCATCCCCCTTTACTCATCCCAAGCCTTTGGGATGAGTCATTGAGGGATATACTCCCAATTAACACTTCTGGATTTCTTTCCTCCTCCACCCCTCCATTACTCCAGTCAATCTAACAAACTCTCATATCCGCAGCTCAAATTAACACACAATAATACTAAAACTGTACTCATATTTCCCAATACTAATCCATCACTAATTCCTGTTGGGTTCCGGAGTAGCGTGCTACTCGTTGAAAAGCGCCTTGACGCCTCGTCGGGGTAGTAAGCGCTATATAAATGCTATTACAATTACAATTACAATTTATATATATAATTTTGACAAGATGAATACAACACTAAATTCTATTCTATATCTGTACACATTAATTCATAAACAAGGCTTGTGATTTGCTTTGTCCTCACCTTAAAAAGGCAGAACTTCAGCTTAAACCCGGCTTCTGCTTACCTCATCAAAGTGTGCACACTGGTATCTCTGCAGCAGGTGGTAAGTGGTTTTTCAGTGCCAGCCTTCAGGTGGTGGGGGCAAAGGAGTTTTCTGGAAACTGGCTCGCCAACTGTTACAGGGTGGGCAAAATGCTTCCAACTCAAATAACTGTGCAGACTCTTCTTGGCATTCTTGGCATTCTAAAGATAGTATTTATGAACTGTTGTGAGACAGGGAGAAAAACACTATGGTTTGCACCTCAGCCCACTAAAGCTACCTCTGCATTTTTTCTCAAATGCCTGTTTGCAGGCAGGCCTTTTTTTTTATAAAATACAATAAAAATTGTTTATTTCACATAGTAAATAATAAGTGATTTGCAGCTATAGATTTAAGATGGAAAAACACTTAAGGACATGTGACACCATAACCATGAATTCCTGAACCAAACCATTACACATTCTTCATTATACTTTTGACAATGTTTTATGACAGGGCATTCTTTGGGTTAAGAATATGTGGGTGCTCCATAGTAGATGCAATCTCCTTGGAGTGTGTGCTGGCAGCATTGTGTGCCTGAGTACTCTATGCGCTCAGAATTTTGTTTCTTCTTGTGTGCTGATGTTGGCCTTTAACTAAAAACGCTTTCAAGTTTCCTATCCAACTACATCCTTACATGAACTTTTCACCTTGATGTTGTCAGTGTGGGAGTTGGAAGTTGAACCTAAACTGTTTTTAAAAAACAATCAGCTTTGTGGTTTCTCTTTGGGTCTGATGTTGCACCATATTTTCATGTTTCATATTTTCTACATCATGTTTATTTTTTATGTTCCCTACAATAGTTTCATGCATGTGTGTATTGATCTACCACTAAAGGAGCACTGGTGTATGACACTGGAGTCTGGTCCCACTTCAGTGCCAACTGATTACTGACCACGATGACAGCTGAAATTGAGGATGTCATTGCTACTATTAAACCATTATAACAAGACATTGAAACCACTTTCCACTGTGAACTGTACCTTTGCCTAGTAAAACAGACCAAAAATCACAAGTACTAACCACGCCTGCCTCGCTGCTCAATGCCAGTGACCAGAGTGATAAGCACGTTCACCATTAGGAGTCCTGCACCCTTTGATGAAGTCACCAATTAGGTCACCAATTGAGTGGTCTGTACAAGAATATCATCCAATAATTCACCATGTCACATCACTGACCAACAGGTAACAGAGGGTCTAATACAAAAGACTTGTAGACTGTGTTTTGAACACACCAAGATAAGCCTACTATTAGGAAATAAACATTTGCCAGCACCAATGCTTTTGCCAATAAAAGGAGCGACCTGATTTGCTGATTACCCCACAAGGTGATTCCTTAGAGAGATCTCACATTTTTCTAATCACAGCCTATGACCGGTTATCTCTGCTAAGTCCACAAAGATACTGGGGCGTCCTGAGAAGTGGGATTGGTCACAGTAGATCAGTGTTGTCCAACCTTTTTATTGCCGCGGACCGGTAAATGTTTGATAATTTTTCCGTGGCCCGCTTGTACCATTGTGTGACAAGCGGGCCACGGAAAAATTATCAAACATTTACCACCCGCCACAGTGGGGCGGCCCGGTGCCGATTGATCCACGGACCGGCACCGGTCCGCGGCCCGGGGGTTGGGGAACACTGCAGTAGATGACTCAAAATGAAAGTTGAGATTGTAGAACTGTGTTGCTGAATGTATGAGTGATGTGTATAAAAGATTATCATATAACACTAAAGAACTTCCTTTTTTTAAAGACAAGCACAGACATAGTGAATTACTGTGCCTTTTGATATAAGTATCAATCTCTGTTCCCCACACCTCCTAAATGAGATACCTTTGACTGTTTACCCTCACTGCCATAAGAGTCAAATGTGGAAAGGGTCTACATGGTCAATTTCCTGAGTCACAGTAGGACACACAATTTTAAAGAATACCCCACTGTCCATGGAACCAGCTATCAGAAAACATTCACTTTTGTGGAGACAAGCCGGGCAGCCAAAAGCATGACAGGTGGACAGCATATAACATTCCCTAGATTCCAACAGTGAAGAAAAGCAAAGATAATTGGTTGAAGCTGTGTCCTGACTTTGAGTGCCTACTATTAACTGAATGATCACCTAAGCTGAAGATGTGAGTGTTGGCACTATACCACCACAGCAAGATGTTGAAACCAGCCACAGAACTGCTGTTCATGGAAAAGGTCTCTGGCAAAGCCTCTAAAGCAATACCTGACAGTGGGGCCCTACCTAAGGACACATGCCTGTATACCACATTGAAGAAACTAACAGCACTCTGAACAACAATAACTACAGTTGGGGACTTCAAAGCAAAATTATCAGCAGCTATCCTCTGTATTAGAACAGACATTGTTTCCATCAACACACTTACAGGGCACAGAAGACAGACTAGATTGCGATAAAATACAGATAACTACCTCGATTGACTGAGAGCATGACACTGGTATATGCAAAAAATGATTGTGGAGATACAACATAGACATCGCAGAGGCACCATATGCTTTCCTGAAGTGCCTGAAAAACAGGAAAGCAATGACATGTTAGCCTTCCTTCCAAATTTTTATACCAGGTAGCACAAACAAAGTTGGAGACTCCTCTTGAGTTCCAGCAGACCCACTGGATCTGATACAGATAAATTACTAGTAAGGTAATACCATGTTCATAACACAAGAGAGGAAATGGGGGCTTTTTAACTGCAAAGAACATATATTATTATCTCCAAAGCATTCTCACAGCTATCATTGCATAGATGCTGAAACATCCTGATAGTTTGATGTTGTCTCAAGAAGATGGACATCCAATATGGCTTAGAAGACCCCCACATCAATGTTAATCACTCATGTGAACAAGACAAGAAATGTGTTGACATAGGCCAGCTGGAACGTTTCTTGGCCTCACTGTTTAGCACAGACACTCCAAAAGGGCAAGGAAACTGCAACCAGCCCCATCCCAACATGCCAGATCACACTCTGGTCATTCAGTAGATGAACTGAAATAGATTGAAGATGTAACATGGCAATGATCCACAGGCCACAAATCAAAGCACCAGCAAAAGACTCTACAAGTCAAGACCCCATTTACAACCTACATAATATAACAAAGAGGGAGCTGCACCTTGAGGATCAGAATTCTTCAGACACTGACCTTGGAATATGAATTAATGAGACCTAACCCCTTATATGCTCCTCACCAGTCTCCCTGACCACACACTGCATCGGAGATCTCTGAACTCTGATTGGGTGAATAGGAAGGAAGAATATTGGCCATGTAGTTGAGACAGCAGGTGGTCTGGCATTCCATTCCAGCAAATCAAAACACGCAAAACATCAACCTACACACACTATCAAACACTTATACAGGTTATATGACCTCTATCAAGCCCAAATTATACAATTAGAAGCAGACAAACTCATGTTGACTATTAAAATCGCATATCTGACTCTTGATCAGATGCAATCTGCTTGAGTGTAGAGGATGAGATCACTATATGCTCCACACCAACACTGCATTGTGAAGGAAGTAGAGGTTGCATCCATCTACCTAGTTGCAGGAGCCCTACGTGTGCACATGGGAGGGCTTTCATTATAATTTCATTATAATACTGAGACCAGGGAGGAGTTGTGAAATCTCTTCTCATTCTCTCTCGCAAACAGCATACTGATCTCATATAAAGAAATCCCAGATGCTGCAGTAATCCAAGTCTAACATCAGGTATTGGGAATTGATGACTGGTGGCATAGCAGATGTGCTAGAGCACAATAACTGGGCTTTGCAGTGTGCTATAGTATTTGTTGGTTTACTGTTTGAGTCTCTGCTTCTCTTATTACCTGAGAATCCTTCGACTACTTTCTGAGAGTTAAATGTGGTAAGTGATTACTTTGCCCAGTTTGTCCAGCCATGGTAGGATGGACCATAGGACGCCAAAGGAAAATGATTCCAAACAACACAGTTGTTGGCAAGTAATCCCTGCCCTTCCTGGCGAACTGAGGCTAAATGAGACTAACCACAAAAATTGTTCCTCTGCACATTATAAGGTTTCTATTGCATTATGGGTATTTATTATGAAAAGCATTTTTATGTATTTTTTTTCAACAGTAAGGAAGTGTCCCAGAGACTCCAACTTTCTGTTCCTGTCAGACGGCTTCCCTCAGTGCTTTCTTCAGTTTCAGTTCACTTTTTTTTGGATTTCAAGGTGAAAGGATCACTCTCTTTTTCTGTAATTTATGCTGCATGTATGCTACCTGTTTTTAAGGACTTTGTTTATCTGACATTACAACAAATTCAAAAACATTTGGATAAGGTAGTTGTTTGATGGAGGGCATGCACCAGTATTTTTAGTTGTACTTTTATTCAATTTTTTTTATTTTACTGTTGTTGTGGTGAGTAGCCTGGATTTGCAGCAGTAGCCTATTAACTGTAGGCAGTCAGTGTGCTTTTGCCATAGGCCTGCATGTGTTCTTTCTTCCACCTGCCTTCTTGCTTGTTGTTGTTCTTTGACTATGTGGCCAGCAGCCATTTTGTGCATCCAGTCAGTGTGCTTCTGCCATAGGCCTACATGCCTCCTTTGTTCTCCATGCCTCCTTGATTATTTTTGTTGTCAGACCATGTGTCCGACAGCCATTTTGTATAGGTAGTCAATGTGCTTTTGCCATAGCCCTGGGTGTGTTCTTTTTCTCCATGCCTCCTTGCTTGAAATTGTTGTTTGATCATGTGGCTGGTGGCATTTTGTGCAGTCAGTCAGTGAGCTTTTCTTTTGCCATAGGCCTTCATGTGTTCTTTGTTCTCCATGCCTCATTGCTTGCTTGATGTTGTTGTTTCATCGTGTGGCCAGTGGCCCTTTTCAGCCAGCCACCAAATGTATTAATCCTTTATTCCCAGTATTTTCATGGGACATTGATAGAAGAGGTCATGTCATATTTTGTTACATTTTTACTTTGTTCCCCTGATATCAGTCTAATGTGCTTGAGGATCATTGCAGCATATATCTGAACAGTGTTTATAATAGTATGTGTTATTCTCTAATTTCACCTGTACCTCCTTGCCTCCCAATGAATTTCTCATAGTCCTTAATTCCCTTAATGTCCTAAACACCAGCAAGTACTTTTATTTTTTTTAAATATTTTCTCTCCACCCCATGCCTGCCGTAGATCTTCTTCTTTTAGGCCATAGATGCACAGCAGCATTCATTCTGTAAAGATGATGTCATTTTCCCCTGCAACTCCTGTCTGAATTCATCACCAGAATTCATTTTGTAAGGATTATATCACTTTCCCCTGCACCCCTGCCTGCCATAGGCGCACACTAGTATTCATTTTCTTAATGATTGTGCAATTTTCCCCTGCACCCCCTGTTGCATAGGTTCTCATTAGTGTAATAAGGCTACTGGATTTGAGGGGTAGGATCACCTAGGTAGTGGGTACTGAGTAGAATTCCACACCTTTTGGCCTAATCCGGGGTTTCTGGCTAACTAGCAGTGCGCCATCTCTGACAGAGATGATTGTGGCAACTGAGCTCATGGTAAGATAGACTCCCCAGGGAATCGTGGTACATCAGATCACATCCCGTTCTCTCAGTTTCCAAGATCTCACTCAGGCAAAGACAACAGAGAAAGAATATATTTCAATAAGCATTTATTAAAATATCTGCATCTTAGATAAAAGCAGGTAAATAGCCATAATGAGGATAATGAAAAACAATAGGAGCAGGCATGCAACTAAAAATGTAAAACACAAGAACAGTCCTACCATGCTGTCTAAACAGGGGAGTGGATCTGTAGCCACTCACTTGCACTAAGTGTGAGCACAGCATAGTAAGCGTAATCTACTCTTTGGGTTTCCCCCTGGGAGGACATCATACCTCATACCTGATGACGAGGCCTAAGGTCTAAAGAGAAACCATCCCCATTCAGTTCAGGGCTCAGCCGTCTAAGCAAGTAGCTCTAGCAAAGCTTGCAGCAATCAGCATACAGTTGTGGTCATCTTGGATAGGATATCCCTCTAACATGTCTGGGACTTATGGGTGTTTTATAATAAAACAGCTGACATTCCAAGAAATGGTCCCCACGTATGAGTGTGTGTGTTTCTTTGAATGCAGGAGACACAGCATACCACGTTTGTCAGCAACCCTATCTGACCGTAGCCTTGGAGAAAGCACAAAGTGAACTACCTGTCCTACTAAGAACACAACGCTTTCCTAGGCGAAAGGACAATAAGATAGAAAGAAATAAAACAGCACTGTAAATGAAGCTATTGCTAGAAAAATAAAGCAATGCCGGGTAAAATATAATAGGGTGAAAGTGCAGAGTGGCAGGCCAAGTTAGCTAAAAACATGTCTAAAACTAAACTAAAATAGCTATACAACACCCCTGTCTGCCATAGGCACACACCAGCTTTAATTTTTTAAAGATTATATCATTCATTTTCCCATGCGCCCCCGTCTGCCATCGGTGCACAGCAGCATTCACTTTTGAAAGATTATTCAGTTTTTCCCTCACCCACTGCCTATCATAGGCACACACCAGCATTCATTTTTTAAGGCTATTGGTGTTTCCCCGAGATGCATATAAAACAAATATTTACATCTGTATGTTGTTATCCTGGCTGATATTATGTTACGGTATGAATGTGAATTAATACACTACTGTTGTTAATTATTTGGAAAACCTAATTAAATTGTATTATATTGTCTGTATTATGAATAGTTCAAACTGCAAGAATTGCACGTTTCGCTGACTGTTTTTCTTCTTACTTTGCTTTTGATGCAGAAGAGACATCACTCACGGTACTGCCAGACAGTACACCGGCACAAAGGCACAACACACCACACCAATTCAGCCCCCCTCTTCCTCCTTCTCCATGTGCAGATAAGTGCCAACTGACAGAGCTTGCACTGCAGAGAGGCAATTGTAATCTCACCCACCTACCTCCAGTTATTTGGGTATTTACAGTGGCACCATTGGCACACAAAAGTTCTCCTCTCCAGTCGGAGATGTGTTGTGAAGCAGCAATTCCGATGCATAGCTGCGAGTCAATGTGTTGTGCTGCATCAGTTCTGCTTGGACCACAGCTGGGCTGGCAGAGCATTTTTGGGCCACTTCCAAGGGTCTAAGACTGGGGTGGTACCACTTTGGGGGCAAAGCTCACAGCAGGGTGAACCCCAAAAAGCCACTAAATTATCATGCCCTTAATCCTGGGTAGCTTGGCACAAAAAAATCAGTCAGGCTTAACTTAGAGGCAATGTGTGAAGTATTTATGCAGCACACAAACATTAGTTAAGTGAAAACATAACACAGGAACATCCCAACCCAATTTAGAAAAATAGACCAAATTTTAAATAATTGTTTGACACCAAATGACAAAAATCCAATCAGTATACCCTGAGTTACAAGTTTGTTAAAGCTTTTAGTAAAAACTAGTGGCTGAGAGATCAAAGTGCCAACCGCAGACATCTCATCTTGAAAGTCCGAGTCTAAGTAAAAAAATATGGCCAACTGCAATGTAGCATAGCTCAGATACAAGAAGCAGATTGACCACAATCAGCGCTTAACTTTGAACTTAGAAACATTCTTGAGAAACATTTTCTGAAAATGTAAAGTTCAGCAGGGCAACACTGCAGGAGGTGTCCCAGGAGGTAGTGGCACTGCCGAACAGCCTTGGGTAGAAACCTCCATGAAGATTTCTGCATTCTGGCTTAGTTACTGAGATGGAAGTAAAAAATATTCAGTGAGATGAGGCACAGGGCTGTAGCCAAAGACAGTTGTGGAGGCTGGATGTTCCTCAGGTAAAGGATTTACTATAGTGGAGAAGAATGTAACAGTAGAGGCGACAAAGTCAATGCGACCAGTGATGCATGTTGAGCAAATAGGCAAGCAAGTTGACCCCAGTCTCATCCTGGTTTTCAGAGCAGTTTTTAGCAAAAAGAAAGTTCACTCCTCTTTTAGATTTTGGCTATCTAGGCTCCCTTAGCACCACTTCCAAGGGTCTAGGACTGGAGAGGCACCACATGGAGGGTCGTAACTCACACACGCTGGGTATAAGTGTGGGTTCAAGGAGTAGGAAGCCTTTTCTGTTCCTGTTGCTCTGAACAAGAGGCCAACAAACTAACCCTTCTGAGTGACTCTAGAGGTCCTGGAATAGTTGAAGATCGAGTTCTGGTCCTCAGGCAGAAGGTAGCAGAGAAGAAGGACAATTGGGGCAGCAATCCAGCAAGGTAGCAGTCTTTTAGACTGGCAATTCAGCAGAGTGGCAACCTTTTCAGCAATACAGCAGTCCTTCTTTCTGCCAGTGTACTCAAGAGCCAGAAGTGTACTGAAGAGATGGTGTCAGAGATCCAAATTGTATACCCTGGTGCCTTGGGTCTGTAAGATGGGAGAAGATTCTAGGCAGTGGCTTTGAAGTGCATGGAATTTCTAGCCTCCCCTGCCCTGGTTCTGAGCTGTCTCAATAACAATACGGGGTCATTAAGCCCTTTATGCGAAGGCAGAGCTGAGGCTAGTCAGTTGTAAACAAGGCTGTGCTTAGCTCCACCCCCTCCCTGACACCATAAGGCCTATTCAGGCATACCTAATCCCTCTATTGTGTAACTGTCTGGGATGAATTCACAAGTTCTAACTGTCAGTTACATTCTGTCATATGTCTCAGGCTAGGCTGCAGGCACAAAAGGGCTAAACTTTACCACTAAGTAGGGCTTTTCACCATAATTCCAAAGCCAACAAAAATGACATAGCTACCAACTCCAAATTAGGATTTACAGCATATTAAATATAATAAGGAATCCCCAATGCCATCCTATGGGAGTAGTAGGCCTCACAGTATTAAACAATGAATTTTGTAGTTTTTCAATACCAGATCAAGTAAAACCTAAAAGTACATGCCCAACCATTTAATTACACAGCACTGTGTCTAATGGGCTACCTAGGGCCTACCTTAGGGATGGCTTATATTTAATAAAAGTGGAGTTTACGTCAATAAGGCAGTTTAACACTGCCTTTAGGTGGCAATGGGAGACAATGGACGTGTTTTAAAGTGCTGCTTGAGTGGGTAGCCCAATATGTGCCACAGGCCCACCGGTAGCATTTAATTTACAGACCCTGGATATATTGTATGCCACTCTGCAAGTAAAGTAAATATGTCGTGGAGCTATAAGCCAATGTAATTATGTTTTAGTGGTGTGAGCACAAGCAATTTAGCACTGGGTAGCTGTGGTGAAGGGCAGAGAGTCCTAGGGCCAAGAAAAACAAGTGCAGCTAAAACTGAGGAGGTGAGGAAAGAGGTTTGGGAGAAGTCTACCCATGTTATGTGGTTCCTACTTTAGCATTAGGACTGCATGTTTAGGGTGGCTGCACCTTAGAGTGTGGCAGATTGATTGCAATCCACACCTTTAATAGCGGTTGGCCTAACTGCTGGCTAAGTCACTGTGCAACACCAAAAACTCCAAACTCATGAGGTAAAAGGTGAATATGCCAACCTGAACATGACTCCCCAGGGAAGTCATGGGAACAGATCATACCCCTTTCACTCAGTTACTCACACATGCCAAGACACAAGGATGCAAGATACGTTTTTAATAGATTTATTGAATCAATTGCAATCTGGCGTATAACGAGTGGAGTGAATCCTAGTTTGTTTTAATGGGATACAGGAGTTACCTTAGTCTGTGGCTTGCAGATTCATGCCCTCATCACCCAGTGACTTTTACCCTGATTAGCATGCTCTGTTTTAGCGCATGTATTTAATGAATTATTTTAAGATGGCTGCCTTGTTTTGACTTAGGCCCATGTTTTGATTTGCATTATCAGTGCCACTGCGTTAAGGCGTCAAGATCAGGCTCCAAATACAAACAAACTGTAGGTGTTCAGTTTAGGTAATTTCCCTCTTCATGCTTTTGAGGGAATTGTTTGTAATAATTACCATCCCAAGCATGCCTTGCTATCTATTGTTTGGGAACAAACCTATGTCAGGGGTCCAATTAGATCTGTATAAATACTCCTCACTTTATTAAATAGTCAGAGGGATTCCGACCAGATGCCATCCCTGCTATCGATGCAGCACGTCGCCTTGACACTGACCCAGTCTTCATGTTCCTGTGGAGTCTAAGCTAGAGACCTTATTCTTAGGGATTGAGGGCTGGGGGCTCTTCACATGGACATGGCATTGGCAGATTGAGGTTTAACATACATATCTCTCTTCTAGGTTAAAAGTTAGGTCTCCATATCACACACTTCATGTTCTTTCATGATATTGCAAGATGGTTGGGGTCTTTGTATTAATGACTCTTGTTTTTACCATTCTGTTTCTTGCATTGTTCATTATCCAAATCATTGCAGCCCATGCAACTTATCGCAGATTGCAGTTTTACTAAAATAAACCCTATTGAAACTTTAGTGCATATTCTTCTTTGCCTGTTTGGATTGAGTCATGTTGTTAATGTAAGAAAGGGGTCATCTCCGTTTAACCACGATGTCTTTTGAGACGTCACACTCTTGAGTCCATGCGTAAAGGCTGCCACAAATCACCTTTGACTGTTTTCGGTTTTTGGTGAGGTACTGCTTGTGAGCCTGAAGGGTTGGGACGACAGTTGCATGTTTTGGTGGGATTGGCATAGTCTCCTGCAAACATGAGAACTGTCATCCTTAAACAAGTAGTCTTGCCTTGAGCAAGGGTCCAACTACAACATGTGTGAGCTGCGATAATTAGGCAGATGGAGCAAAGTGAGGTAGTCAATATTAAGATCCAGGTGAAGAAGATAAATAATCCCACCATGATGTGTGTGGTTTTAGTTTTTCTAGAGGTTATATATATTCCTCCCTAACACTATGTCTATATAAAAGAGCATAGTACTTGTAGCGTTCTGCCTGGCCCCATCAAAAAGCTAAGCCCCAGCACCATACCTAGATAAAGCATCAGGAATCAGCCTTTCATGTAGATGGCAATCCTTGCAGGAAGCTGGCAGATCAGTGTAGGCTGGGCTATGTGTTACACAGCATGTGTCCCAGGATCATCGTGGCCGGAATGCCCTCTACCCTCCTTCGGTCAGTGTGTATTTTATGTATTAACCCATTCCACATTGGAACCACAGTTCTGATGTAAAACTCTGTCTTAGAGCTAGAGGCTCGCTCTTGGACTGGTAACACAAGTAAGCATTTCGCATACTGCATGCAACAGCCTTGGACACACAGTACTGATTATATGTAGTGCAAAGGCTGATAAGATGAGCAGTGTGTTCCTTACTTACCTAGAATAAAGTATCTAATAAAATGTATAAAAAGTAATCGCTAAAAACAGTATTGCTACTCATGAATAAAAATGTGTATACATTGAGAATAAGGCACAAACTGTATAACTAAGCTAAAACATGGGTGCCCAACCGGAATACAAAAGAGTCCTTGTAACACCCTAAGGCTGAGAAGTCTAACAAAAGATATCACTTATTAAATGTAATAAGGTAAACTAATGCTATCCTACTGGAGAGGTAGGCCTTGTGGTGGTGAAAAATGAGTTTCAGAGTCTTTTACTACCAGGACATGTAAGGCTTAAAAGTACATAGCACTTTATAAATTCACTGCACACTGCCCTGTGGGCTGTTTAGGGCCTTTCGTAGGATAACTTATATGTATTAAAAGGAAAGTTGATGCCTTGCAAGTGTTTTATCTTATCATTTTGAAATTGCAGTATAAACCTTCACTTACAGGCTGCAATGGCAGACCTGAGATATGTTTGATAGGCTACTTAAGTGGGTGGCACAGTTAGTGAGGTAGGCCCACTAATAATATGCTTGGGGGAAGACCACCCTAAGGCTAACAGGTCTAACACCATGAAATAAGGAAACCCACTGAAATGCAATTACTGCCCTAGCAGCAAGAAATAAATCACGATTTACAGAAAACGTAACTCCTCCTGTGCTTGCTAGCACTTCATAGGCCCCCGGAGAATAACCAAGAAGGGCTTCCCCATGCCTCTGCCTGCTGCGCATCAAAAAGCAACAGCTTTTTTCGATATTGCCATATAATGACTCGTCCTTGCATTGATACAGACGTACTTTTACTTGAGATACCATTACATGTTTCAGGTGTCAGTCTGAGAACCTTTAAAAACGGTCAGTGGATAACCCTGACAAGATCCTTTATTTCATGTAGGGAACTTGGTATGTGAAACATGGATTAGCTGATTACCATAATGTATTGTTGACTTACAAAAGTGTTAGAACCTGCCAGAAACAATTTGGGTAGTAACCTATTCATAAATACAGTAATGGTTGGGATTTCAATATAAACCACAGATGATAATTTAATTAACCCTTTTAAAGGGATCATTGAATAACAGAGTAGCAATTATACAGAGCGTTTTGGAGCACATACCAAACACTCATATAAATATATATGAGCTGTGAATTGACATTGTGTGCTATTTAGTTTGCCCAATGAATCAATAATCACTTCAATACCGGTTTCTGTTTTGTTATGTCACTTCCACATCCGTCAAACATAATAATGTCACAAGAAAGTTTAAGATGCATGGGGAACAGATTGAAAATAAATATAATACCCATGGATTGAAATGAAATTAAAGATTACCAATTACAAACAAGGAGTCTTTCACAGAATAATAAATATACTGATAAATATAAAAACAGTTTTACACGGATCATGAATATGCAAATTATTTATTACTACTAGGAGCAATACAACATCAGTCAGATTGCTAGGTGTGATTTGTGAACTGGCTGGTCAGCTGGAAACATTGCATTATCCAATCGAGCGGAAGGAGCAGTAAACGCCAAGGAAGAAAGTACTTGGCAAATTTCTAAAACTGATGCAATCCTCGCATATTGACAAGACATTTGCAGTGGCAACTGTGAAAGGAAAACCCATAGTTCAGGTGAACCTAATAATTGACAACAGAACAAGTTACGATAAATCAAAGAGGGTCAATGAATAGGTCTTATGTATGCACTTTAGTGGGAAGGTGCTACACAAAAAAAGTTTCCCGCCCGATTGCGGTAATGTTCCGCCAGTGGGAAGCTGAATCATTTTTTTTCGAAAGGTATGAAGATCAGCTGGGAGAAATCACTGGTAGCAATGGCTTGGTAAGAGCTTCAAACCTACAGAAATGTAAGGGAGCTGAAGAGAACCATCGAATGTATTGCATAAATAACCCAGAAGGAAAGAGGTAACAAAATTTTATACATTTTCAGGTAATTCGGAAAACCGCAACAATTAATCTACGGAAAAAGTAATGGTAACGTAGTGATGCACATGGGCACAAGTCCTACCGTTAAGGTAATGGCGTCAACAGCGTTCCAAGCCATTCAGTCTCAAACAAAAATGCAAGCAAACTGCAGTGATGATTTGTTTGAATACAGTGGTATTCGGCCTCTACCACCGTAAAAATCTTTCAGTTGGCTCATTCACCTGACCATAGAAAAACGGTTACAGAGGCAAGCATATGTCTGTTTCTAAGCTGACGTTCCAAAGAAGAGTTATAGGTAACAGGAAGATGCAGCTATATATCCCCCATCCATGCAGAAAATACCCCCCTCCCTGCCGCAAATATCCCTACATCATTGGCTCATCTTAAGCCATGTGTATGAAACAAAGGCTTTGCGATTTCAAGATAGTGACTATGTAGAAATGGCTATTAGGGAATCGCAAACTGGGATGACATAGTAGTGTATTCCACTGATAGTGATTTCTGCAAATACGCAATCACAGTTAGGAAATCGTTATTTTGCAAATTGCGACATTTAGGAAAAGTTGCATTCTGGATGCAGAATGATGATGTCAGAACAGAAATTTAAGAAATATAGGGTTTGCCCACAACCCAGATGCCTAGGAAGGAGCTGGAAGGAAGGAGTGCACCTGTCTCACCATTGGCAGAGGAATACCTGTTCCTGATTTACACCATGACCAAGGATGATGTGGACAAGTATTCTGGCAGGAGGAATAACCAAGTCAAATTGTCCAGAAAGGAGTTAGAGGTGCTAAGCGAGCAATGTGCGGCACATATGGATTAGCTCTTTGAGAAGTCATCATTTACTGTTCCTGATGGCCAGAACAGCAAAATATGGAACAACATCCAAGAGAAGGTGAACTCCCTTGGTGTCACTCAAAGGACCATACCCGAGATCAGAAAATGTTAGTATGACTTAAGATCCCACACAAAAGAGAGGCAGGAAGGCTGAGGTATGTGGCACAGGTGGGTTAAGCTAAATAAATTAAGACTGTTAATAGGCATCTGTAAAGCATGACAAGATCAATTCTCATTTGCAGAAAGGACAACACCGTTGGATTGCTGCCATGGAGAAGAAGCAACGGCTGCAAAGATGGAGGCACAGGCAGCTTGTGTTCATCTTATAAATGACATCAAAACAAATAAAATCCAATGTAGGGGACAGGAAAAATGATTTGTTTAAGCCTCAGTCAAAGTCTTACCTTCGGACGTAGTCATTTTCCTGGAGCTTTTTCTCTTGTCGTCGATCTAGGCTCCTTGTCAGTCCAGGATTTGATACAACGTCACGGCTTGTTTCAGCGTGGGCTTTTGGTCAACTCCTGGAAGTCTTGTTGACGGTTAAAAGCTCCGGAGCTTCAGCGGGACAAACCTAAAATTCATGCCAGGTCGCGGTTCAACATTGGCGGCTTGACTCTCTAATGGAGCATTTTTCAAAAGTTCTCCAATCTTCTTCAAACTTCTGGATCTCCTTCTAGAAGTCCTCTTTTAAGTATCCATTGAGATGGTCTTTCAGATGTTGTGACTATGTTTTCCAAAATGCACCTGGTAAATCCTCAATAGTTCAGCTGAAGGTAGTCATCTGGGTCCTCCTTGGTGGGGATGTTGCAGGTGAAGCTGTTTTAACTTGTTGCTGTTAGGGAGTCCACTCCCTACCTCTCTTGAAGTCAGGCAAATTCCTTAGAGCTGTAGTTCCTCAGTGTGCAGACCAGGGTTCCAGCAGGCAGTGTTCTGAGTTGCTTGGCACCTCCCTCATATTGATCAAGTGATCTTGGGCTGACAAGCAGGAGGGCACCCCTGACCAATGGGGTGCAGGTGCCACCCTCTGGGGTGACCACTTTCTGTGAAGTGTGCAAAAAATCAATTTCAGGTAGCACTCTTCTTTCAAAATCCAAGATGGAGACAATCTCTCCTTGATGTCAGGATCTGGCTAAGCTATCCCACTGGTGTGCCTTATTTTCCTAAATAATCCCTCTCCATTTCTTCTGCTAATCTCAATACTAGGGCTCCCATGTGGCTGGGGTGACAAGAAGAGATGGTGAGTTTGTATCGTAGCCTAAGTGTCATTTGCCCTTCGAAGACCAGTTTGGCTACCCAGCCCCCTTCTTGCCTATTGCTGCCTTTTGCTCTACAACGTGCAGATCTTCACCCACTGTCTCAATGCATGCCACTTCACACTTCATTAAAGCAGTTTGGCTCAGCCTGTCAGAGGCTGGCCAATCATAGCAGAGCAGCTGGAAAGCTGGATCTTGGCTTACAGAAAAGAAAGTTCTATAATTTATTTTCAGTGATATTTATAATAAACCTATCAGTGGCAAAATTGTTGGATTTATTTGAACATTTTGAGTCAAAGAATGGAAATTCTAGCTCATTTCTAGTGAAAGCTAAAATTTCCCAGTGTTAGCCTATGGAGCTACTGCACTACGAGGGGAAAACAAAGTTGCCAGCTTTTCCCTCCCAGTGCATATAAAACATCTTTGGTCATGTCCTTGCTTATAGTTATAAGGCATCCTACCCCTGGGGCACTTAGAAGTTCTTTTAATTTCAAAGTCGACTTTGCATACAATTTGCTTTTAAACACAGCCTGCAAAGCAGGACCCCTAACCTGTACCTGGCCACTGCACTCTGAAGGGCTGCATCAGCTGCACCCTTGGGCTTTACCACTAAAAGGACTTTGCCTGTCTTCAACTGGTTCAAGAAGGGACCCCCTGTTTGCTATAGGTAGAAAATAGCTGACCAGAGTCTCCTGCATCAAAACCTGAAAGAAATGACCAGCTTACCAGTAGCCAGTAGTCATTTTTGGATATGAAGCAGGTGCATTCTGGGAGTTGGAGTCCTACCCCTCTGGACTCCTAAAGGACTTTCAAAGACCTTCTCGAAGAGGATCCAAATGTTTGGAGAAGTTTGGCTAATTTTTGGAAAAAGCTCAATAAAGGGACCACCTGGCATCGTGAGTCAAGCTGTCTCACGTCGACCCAACCTGACTTGCAGGTTCATCCAGCTGAAAAGGTCCAGTGCCCCATACTTTCAGAATTTCACTGGGGGCTCCTGGAAAGGCAATCCAGTGATGTTGACTTGAAATCATCTTTCTGTTGATGGTCATCTGATGTGAGAGAGAAAAAGCTAAAAAAAAGTGTAAAAGTTCGAACGTAAAAAGTTGATTGGGACTTCCTGCACAGTGTATCCAAGGAGGGTTCCAGGGACATTGGATCCAATTTCAAGCTCGGCCCGGATGAAGATTTCTGTCACAAAATATTTTTTAAGTCCGAAGGTAGAACTCTCCACTGAGGTCTCCTGCTACACGTATCATGAGAGGGCTCCCTGGAGGTTGGATCCAATCTGCGACTTTGTCCCAGGGAAGATAATCTTTAAGAAAAAGACTAAGGCGAAAGGTCAAATTTTGACTGAGGCCTCCCGCTTGCTGTAGCTGAGCAGAGCTCCATTGCATTTGGCCTCAAATTTTGACTTTACCCCAGTTGAGTGTGACCTGATGTCCAGATTGGCGCTTTAAGGTTCTAGGCACTAAAAAATATTTATTCCTTGAAAGTTCATATTTCTGGTTCCCATTGTCTGATTTTAATTGTTTTGGTGTCATTTTCAAGATAAAATATAATACGTTTTTATAAATTGGAGTTGGATTATCATTGTGTTTTACTTATTTGCTTTTTTGTGATTTTTAACTACTTTACACACCTGTCTCCTAAATTAAGCCTTGTCGCTCATTGCCAAGCTACCAAGGATTGAGCTGGGATTAATTTATTGAGACCTTACTGGACCTATTGGGGATTAGCGGCCTATTGCTACGTGTAGGTACTTAGCTGTCCTTACAAATAATCCACTTTTCAACACAGACAGACACTCTCATGCTTGCCCTCACACTCTCACATTGAGGCAGACACTGTCACAGTCCCTCTTACGCTGAGACTGATGCTCTCACACTCACTCACACTGAGAATGACACTCTCACACATAGTCTCACACCCAGAGACATACTCTGACACTCACTCTAAGACCCAGAGCGACACTTTTATATCTACTATCACATTCAGGCAGACACTGTCACACTCCTTCCCACACCCAGACAGAAACACTCACACTCATTCTCACACTGAGAGAGATGCTCTCACACACAGTCTAACACTCAGAGACGGACTCTTGCAGTCACTTTCACACCCAGACAGACACTCTAAGTCTCACAGCAGAATAGACACTCTCACACCCACTCTCACAGCTAAAGAGAAGCTGGGACATCCACTCAACCGCATAGTCAGAGAGACACTCTCATACCTACTCTCACATCCAGGCAGACACTGTCACACTCCCTCTCACATGAGGAGGGTCTCATGCTCAGTCTCACACTAACATAGGTGCTCTGACACATAGTTTGACAATTAAAGACACACTCTGACACTCCCTCTCACATTGAGACTTACATTCTCACATTCACTGTCACAGCAGGACAGACGCTGTCACATTTTGCTCACAGCTAGAGAGCTGCTGTCAAATCCAGTGACATATCCAGACAGTCAGTAGGAAAGTGTCCCAGGGCCAATATGTGGGCACTGGTGCATATAAATGAGTTAGGGTGTGAGTTCTGTTCCAAAATAAATGTAAAACTATATGGCATATTGAAGAAAATATTTTCAGAATGTCATAAACATTTTTTTTTTTTTTGTTTTGGATCTGCTGGTGGCTCCGCAGATTATAATGACATTAAAAAAAAGTAACTACAAAATAAATAAATATGTGTATGGTTAATGGATTGGCTCTGAAAAAAGCCTTTGTGTGTATGATGTGTGCTTGATTACCAATGATGATAGAGGATGCAATCTCTAAAGTTGTGCAGGTATACTTTGTTGCCTTTGTCTGTTAGGTAAATTACCTCTTTTCTGTATACACCCTCCATGTCACATCGTAAGTTGCTGTGATATATAGAAGCCATTTTATGGTCTCTGGGGAATGCAGAAACAGTTTTATTAACCTGTTTCCTAGATTTGTCTATTTGTGGACAGAATTCAGTTGAACATTTCCACTTCTGAATTTAGCAAATGATAAAAAAACAAGAGCAGTGTGTGGGAAAAGTGTCATTAATTTCCCAAAAGTATCCTTCATTAGGATTGCCAAACCAACCCGTGTAATTGTGTCAAGGTTGTTGCCACCACAATGCACAATCATAAGGTCTGGATTTTGGCAATGTTTAATAACTTCAACCAAATTAATATCCATATTAGATAAACTGGGTTCCCTGTCAATACCTTTTTTTTGCACTCTCTCTGACCAAAAACATAAAGTTGTGTCCCACAATCCACACTCTGAAAATTTTGGAGGGAACTTAGAATAGCAAACAGGAGAAGCCTGTAACTGAATGAGGCATATTTGAAAGGAAATTCAGGTGAAATGGAGGGTAGGTGGTAGAGCCTGAAAGAACAGACTTGATAAGATCTTGTAGATATGTTTGTTGGTGGAGGTAGGTAGTGAGGTTATGTGAATTGTAAGTGACTTTTGGATTGGCTTTCCAAATATTGGAAAACAGTATTGCTACCTGTGATATGTTTATTGTGAAAGCTTCAACCACACCTGCTGAAGTTTGTTTAAAAGTAAGTATGCTCTAGTCGGAAACTGTTCTGAACTTGTGACCTGCTGCCGCATTATGTTGCACACTGTGTTATCATGGTAACACAACTACAGGAAATTAGTGTATACATAAAAAGACTAGACTGTACCTCATTGTTGTAAATGTAGAACCAAAAATGATTTAGAATGATAATTTGCTGTTTAGATTTGGTTTTGTGTAAAAAATAAATGTGTTCATATGGATGTGTGTTTTTTAATATGTTGAAAAATTATTTTTAAACTTTTCTATGGATCTGCTGATCCATCAGTAAATTTACGGAGGGGTCCGCGCTGAGATCAATGAAGGATCCAGCAAAAACTCCTACCATAATGGGCTATCTTTTGAGCACTGATGGAAAGAATAGAAGCTAGACATAAGTGGTCGAACGTAAGTTTAATATGAAAAGGAGATTGTGATTAGTTTTCTGATTGAGTAACCTTGAAAGCAAAGTTGAAAAGGTTGCCATTAGTGGTTGTCTGCTGTGAAAGAGGATTTCCATTCGTATGGTTGGTTTTCTGTGCATTTTTCAATGAGAAGAAATTCTAACCAATACTGAAAGACAGACATACACTCCAACTATACTTATCAGGTATGTGTATTAAAATGGACTTTATGTTAGAAAGTATTAGTGAAGGAATTAAGGAATATGAGATGAATGGAAGTCAGCAGTTTGTTGCCGAAATGTCATCACAAATATGAATAGGTTTGCAATTGACGTAAAGAATCATGCAAGCCATCCAATAAGTAACTTAAGGATTTAGTAGAAAAATGCTCTGTGATCATTTCTATTTTGTTTCAGTATACTAAACTGACCCCGGAGCTATGTTGAAGATAGCATACAGAATGCATTGATAAGGTATGAAAACATTATAAATGTTGTACTGAGTATTAAAAACAAAAATGTCTATGCTATATTGATATAGATATTTATAAAAGCAATGTAGAACTCAAAAAGAGCAACATATATGATGAGAAACGAGGGAGATTGTTTCACTAGCAGTTAGGGAGAGATATAAGTGAAGCTTCCTACTTACCAGTGGAACTGTGAATATTTAATGTTAGTTTCAGTTAGCAATAAAATGCTGCTTATGAAGCCTTAAATAGTTTTTTTGTGCAATGATTATGATAGATACATAATTTTATGGTTAGGTACACTTGGCACTTGAAACTGTGTTTAACAACCATCATACACCCCATTTAGTACAGGTAACCGTTTCTTATTGAAATATAAAATTATGTTTTGAGTTTCTTTAAGTAAGACGTTAGGTTCCAGACTTGCATGTCCAAGTACAAATACACTGTTGTAGAGATGCATACAGAAACACATCTAGGGGGTGCACTGATGCACACATTACCACAGCCAGGTCATAGATGCACTGATACAGCCAAGCACACACTGAATCAAACAAATATACACATAGGCAAACACTGATGCATATACTGACACACCCAGGTAGACACTCACACATATACTCACACAGCTAGGTAGACACTGATGCACACACTGACACACCTATTCACACAATGATGCACACATTGACACACCTACATACACAATGATGCACTAAGTGACACATCTAGGGAGATACTGATGGATACACTAACACACCAAGCCCAGACTCATGCATACAGTTGTACACCTAGGTAAACACTGATACATACACTGACATACCCAGATACACACTAAAGTATACACTGTTACAGCTAGGCACACACTGATGCATACAGTAACAGAGGTAGGCATTTGCAGATGAAAACACTGATACAACCACATACACACCTATACAGATACTGAGACCCTGGCAGACACTGATGGAAACACTGAAACACTCATTTACCAAAATAATGCATACTGTAATACACCCACATGTATACTGATGAATGAGCAATCCAGGCACATAGAGATTCATGCATTGGCACACCTAAGGGATACTGATGCATACATTACTGCACCGAGGAACACACTGATGCATACAGTGACACATAGAGGTACACAGTCATGCATATACGCCATATCCAGACAGACAGTCATAGATAGACTCACACACCCAGGACAAACTGATGCATACACTGATACACCGAGGCAGACATTGATGCATAAAGTGACACACCCAGGCATATCCTGATGCAATGCATAGCTGTGTATTTACTATGATGTGAACTTCGTATCAGAAAATATTCTTCTTATGTTTTTTTTCAGCAAATCTAAATGTATATAAGAAGATTCACAGTGCCTAACAAAGCACAAAGAAGACAGAAACAGAAACAACAATACTACCTGCCTAAAACTCACAGTAAAAAAGAAGACAAGGTGGAAAATGGCAAGAGAAAGAAATCACAAACTGTTGAGTCAGAAGGAAGTTTTTAAAATAAATATGCCATAAAATAGGACAAAGACATCAATTAAAAATAGAAGCTTGAAAAAATGAGAAAGAGGAGCAAATTGATGTTGTAAAAAGTAGAAAATCTAACAAAAAACAGAGACTTTCACACAAAAACAGTTTATGGAATTAAGAGTAAAATTTTTTAGAAAAAGAATAGTTCAAAGTTCATGGAACAAGGTGAAGAAATATAAGAGAAGAACTGCTGTTCTAAAGCAATAGCATCATAATGAGAATATAATTGAGAAAGCATTTGTTGTGAAGAAGAAACCTTTATCTTTACATTGAACAGCATGAAGTCAGAAGATAAAACAGTCATGTGCATGAGAAAAAGAACATTGAGAAAGAAACTTATTCACAAAACTATTTTTTGAACAATTTCTAAAGGTGAATGGATGCACACATCTAGTACAGAACCATTTTTAATGAAGATAGTTGTTTACAAGAGAGTACATTAGTGCATGTAGTTGGCACAACTGGTTGTTGTTATGAAGTAAATGACGGTACTCCCATAGAAAAAGAAGAGATAATTCCAAGGAACATAGAAGAAGTGATAGCTGAAGAAGTACAAGGAAGGCATGACCAGGCTCTTGTGTACAAGTGGAAGTGCAGTACTATTTGGAGTATCCAACAGGAATCTATTGATAAATTTACATTTTTCTTAAGAGAATTTTCATGGAAAAGTCAGAAACAGAAAATTAAAATGCTTTAAGATTTAGATCCATGCAAAGTTAGCAAATACTCAAACTTACAAGGCCATTCATCAGCATGTCTTTTAAAGAAAGGTTGTAGAAGCACTTTTCATCACTTTAGAAGGTTATCTATACATCATTCAAAAAATCAAAATCTAATAAGGAGGTTTAGTTATGTAAAAACTCCACTTTTATGTTTTGGGGGATTTGAATAGAGCTCTTTTACATGGTACTGTGGCAGAGGTTGAGAAGGTTTTGTGAAGACATTCAGTTCAGTCTTTTTGGCCATGAAGAAGAGAGTATGGAGAATGCGGAGGTAGCGATTGGAGGTATAGAGGAACTGGACACTGAGATTTGTGTTGAAAAAAATGGAAATGAGATAGACAAGCTAAATGCATTATTTTCTCAGAAAACAGAGTATGGGGTCATTCTGACCCCGGCCGGCGGCAGAAGCCGCCGGCCTGGCTGGGACCGCCAGAATACCGCTGCGCGGTCAAAAGACCGCCGCGATTATTCTGGGTTTCCCGCTGGGCTGGCGGGCGACCGCCAGAAGGCCGCCCGTCAGCCCAGCGGGAAACACCCTTCCATGAGGATGCCGGCTCCGAATGGAGCCGGCGGAGTGGAAGGGGTGCGACGGGTGCAGTAGCACCCGTCGCGATTTTCAGTGTCTGCATGGCAGACACTGAAAATCTTGGTGGGGCCCTGTTACGGGGGCCCCTGCAGTGCCCATGCCATTGGCATGGGCACTGCAGGGGCCCCCAGGGGCCCCACGACACCCCATACCGCCATCCTCTGCCTGGCGGCCAAAACGACCAGGAACAGGATGGCGGTATGGGGGTCGGAATCCCCATGGCGGCGCAGCCAGGGCAGCGGAGAACCAGCGGTACACCGCCGGTTTTCCGTTTCTGACCGCGGCTGTACCGCTGCGGTCAGAATGCCCAAGGGAGCACCGCCAGCCTGTTGGCGGTGCTCCCGCGGTCGTTGGCCCTGGCGGATTTTACCGCCAGGGTCAGAATGACCCCCTATGTGTGTATTAGTTGTTGCCGCACTTACTTTAAAATCTAACCTCGAAATGTAGTTGTAATTTCTAAAACTAAAGAAGATCATGATGAGCTGCAGGAATTTGGTGCACATCTATTTCTAGAAGAATGCTTTGATTTAGCCAAAAAGAAAAGAATACGTAAGTATTGTTTTTACAAATTAGAAGACAATAACATGCCAGCTGGAGCAATTCATAATTGATTAGAACTGGTACAAATTGCACAAGAATGTGAGCAATTGAATGTGTATGAATCAAGTGTAGTACAAACTGTTCTTCCATTTGAAGCAATTATTCAAATGTAGCCAACGTCAGGTAAACTCTCAGCAACAGAATTTCCGAAAAATACTCAAAGGAAGAGTTGTATATTTACCATTAGATTTAACAAAAATGTTGAGACTGTGGGTGTTAGAGAAGATGTAGATCAACCACTGAAAACTTTAGTAAATGGAGTTCTCACCAAAATGTGAAGAAATCTGACATGAGTTAGTTGATGTGAATAAACTAAATAAAGCCACATTATACTTGAAGGAAATAATATTTTTTACAACAATGTTGATATGATTGGAAATGTAACTTTATTAATAATGAACTACTACAGTCAAGTGGACAAAAAGAAAATGTAGATAAAGAGAAGTCAGAAGAAATATATGAGTCCTATAGTATTCATCCACTTCATTCTGAAGAAGTTGTTGGGGATGTTATTGATCTCTATCAAATGAAACAAGCAAGAAAAGCTCCAATAAGTGTGTGGGAAAAATGTTTAGAGGCTCGCTGTTTTCCACAGCTATTTCCCACAGGAGTAGGTGGCTGCAATGATGACCGACCTGATACCAGCAGCTGAATTCAGATCTACAAAACTATATTCAGAAGACCCTAGCTTTTGGCAATTGCATTAGTACATTTTCCATCTGTTATCTGTGACTTGTCAGGACTCTCTTATGCTGTGAACCGTATGCTTAAGACATAAGTTAATCAACTGCAATGAAGTTTGTTGATAAGATACAATGTAAAGATAACAACTTTTGTCAGTCAAAGAACTTTATTCAGCAATTGCCAAAAAAAAGTACAAATTAAGATTAAATTTCGAGCACACAGAAAAAAGTAAAATACATCTTACATATGTTACCAAGAAAAAAGGATGGCAGAATGATCTTGTCCAAGTTCCTCTTTCACAGATATTTCAATGTTCTTATCAAATCGTTTACTAATTTTGTGCAATGTAATACTAAAAACTGGTTAAATACCCTAAAATGTAATAAAAACCTTTCTTCCGCTGGAATAAAAGTTATCCTAAATCACATATATAAGGTATAAAATTTTGAACATGGGAATAAAATTTAAAAGTCAGCATGATATAAGATTAATAAATTACAAGATATTAATACCGGTTTCTAATAGCAATGGATGATCTAAAAAAAATTAAAACCTGAAAACAAATTTGATCATTTAGTAATTTCTGGAAATATATCAAAGCTTCCTTATAATGGATTGGTCTTAAAGTGCGTAAAATAGGTAAAATGAAAGTATTTCTAGGGGAGGCATAAAGAGGACAAAAGAGAAAAAAATGAGAAGTGCTTTGCTTTGAACTGGCATCGCAAGGGCAGGGTGGTAAATCTTTTTGCCAAATACACTGCTTGGGGAAGGCCACCTTAAAATGAATCAAATTTAGTCTAAAAAAAGTTAAAAGAGAATACATTTTTGGGCATGAAAACCAAGTCTAATAAGGTTCAATATGTAAAGCCGTAGCAATCTTGGTATAAGAATCTAAAGATTTCAAGTTAAAACAGCTATGTAGTCTTACGTGCAAAGTATGCTCAGAGTGACGTGCTTTCAACAGCGACTTTGCAGTTGTAGTTAGCGTTTGCGGTTCCTCATACATGTACCTAAGCCCCAGCTTATCAAAAGATGATCACAAGTACGAAAGCCAGAGGATCCTGTTCGAGTTAGCCAACTGTGTGCATTCAGTAATACATTCCTGCACAAGACTTGCCATTGGGTTCGTCCAACATCTAATCCACAACAAAAGGGGGGCAATAGAGACCGTGTCCTCTAAAGAGCATTGGCCCACTTCCTCGTGGATAATGTTGTTTGCTATACACTTTGGTACCATCAATAGTCTGCGCATAAATTTGTTCTCGGTACGTTGGAGAGTGGGTATTTTAATGTAGCCCCAGACTCCAGCCCCATAAAAGGCTGCTGAGACACACTTGGAGTTATATAACGACATAATCTGAGAAGACGGTCTGTGGCCCAATTTACGGGTAAAACAAAAAATTGCTTCAGTATTCCTTAACAGTTTCTGAGTCGTAAATTTAATGTGAGTATTCCAAAGCATAGAAGAACTTATATGCATACCTAGATAACAGAAATCCCTCACCTTATTAATGATATTGACCCCCATAGTAAGAATTTTTGATTTTGTATTTCGGGGGCCACATGTCATGACAAATGTCTTAGAATAATTTACTTTTAGATCTAAGTCCAACATGAAGTCCAAAAAAAGATCCAACAAGCCCTGTAAACCATTGGCAGTGCGTGCAATGAGTACAGCATCATCTACATATAGTAAAAGTGGGAGCAATCTCTGACCCATCTTTGGCACATCCTTCCCATTTTTTTTCAAAAAATCGTAAAGCCCATTAAAATATATGAAAAAAAGAAAGGGGGCCAGAATACATCCATGTCGCACTCCCCTAAAAGAGGAAATGGGGGCGGGTCTCTGTCCCGATGGGCCAAACTGAACTGACACCTTTAAATCCATATGAAGGCGCTTCATGAGATCCAGTAGAGTCACGTCGCATCCCAGAGTTTCCATGATTTGCCACAACTTCTCCCTGTTTACCAAGTCAAAGGCGCTGGATAAGTCTATAAAAGCCATGTGAATTGGCTCCCTTTTGGCAATTACATATTTGTTAAGAATGAGATGCAAGTTTAATACTTGCTCAACTGTACCCAAACCGGATAGAACACCAAATTGAATAGGAGATAAAATCTGAGTCTGTAGCACCCAATCCTCCAGGCGAGATAAAATCACACTACCCAGAATCTTAGCTGTGGAGTCAATCAGAGATATAGGTCTGTAACAGGAGGGGTCTTGCCTATTGCCCTTTTTAAAAATAGGGATAATATTTGCCAGTTTCCAAGAAGGGAGTATATTAGTTTTAACAACACTTCTTAAAACATTAGTTACTAGAGATACCCAAAGATTAGGCATAGATTTAAAAATGTCAATGGGGACACCGTCAGGGCCGGGGGCCTTCCCTGGTTTTGAGCGATTTATGGCTCCAAGGATCTCATGTAGGTCAAAAGAAATATCTAAGGCGTTTACGTTGGGTGTCTGTATTAGTCCAATTGTTGACATTATCCTCCCTGATCTGGAGATCATTTTCTGGATCAAATACTTTCCTAAAGTGGTTCAACCACACTTTTTCCACAATAAAACAATCATCATCCTTAGTATTACTATCCGTAAAATAGGAATGATTGACCACTTTCCAGAATTTTGAAGAATCCTTCAGGTCGGACACGGCCTGAAGCTCTTCCCATGCCTTAGACCTGATCTCTGATTTCCTTTTTTCCAAGGTGGCCTTATACTTGTCCCTGACAGATTTAATTAAGTAATGGGAAGAAGAAACTGATTTAAGGGTATCTTTTAATTTTTTGTGAGCAATAGAACATGCAGAATCAAACCATTTATGACCGGGCAAGCCCGAAGTAGGCCTGTCCACCACGAGGGCATGTGAAATGGCATTACTTAATATTTCATATTCATGAACGATATGGTCATGGTCGGGCTGCTGAGATAAACATATATTAATAGAGTCAAACCTAGATCTTATGATTTCTTGATTAAAAATCATTGGGTTAACTTTATCCCACTTCAAACGTAAACTAGAGTTTAAGTGAAAAGTAGTATTTCTTCTTATGCCCTTATCCCTAGGAACCTGGTCTAAAATTAAGTCTAGGTTGATACACAGAGGGTTGCAAAATGAGGGATTATCTTGAAATTACAGATTAAATGATAATCTGGGGAGCCAATAAGAATAAAATCAATGATGCTCCCCTTCGCATTCCCTGTAAACGTTGGAACATTTAGGGAATCTAGTGCCATTTTCTCCCTGACATGAACCAGACCGAAATTACATAAGAAGGAGTTCAGGGCTTCTCCTTCAGGTGTATGAGTAAAATTAATTAACGATTCTCTGCCTTCGGTAGGGATAGCACACACTTCTAAATTTTCCTGACAGCATAAGCGGGCATTAAAATCACCGACCCATAAGACTACTAAATCTTCATCCTTCAATTCAATAGAAGATTCAATAAAAACCACAGCGTCCTCTAACGTTCGTTTAAGAAGACCGCGTGGGACATTATTATAAAAATTTAAGATCAAAATACCTTTACACACCCAATAGATAATAAAACAATCATAAAATAAGGAGAGGACCAAATTAAGGAAGCCTTCAGTGATGGTAAACGTAAAGATATGAGCATTAAAAGACATCAGCGTGCTCTTCCCATTGTAGAAGTTTCTGCCGGCTGGTAAAGAGTTGTATACCCATCCAGAAAAAAACATATCTTGGGACCAAGTTTCCCGTAGACAGATTATGTCAAAGGATGATATAAAACTCACCCAGTCCGGGTTGTTTATTTTAGGTCGAAGCCCCGCAATATTCCAACTAATCAAGGATAGAGGCTTTGATCCCGAGTATGGCACCAAACTACCAATAATGTTTAAATGGAAGCTGTCAGGAGTCTTCACTCTTACTTCCTGTACAAATTCATCATGGTCATCATCAGTCATTAATCTCAACAGATTTTTGTGACCTGGACTAGCAATATCCTTAAGTCAATCATTATCGTCAAGAGAGTTAAAGGGCAAAGGACAATTACTGTTGGGAAGCGCGTATGGCCTAAAAGGAGCTAAGCTGTGGTAGCTAAAGTCAACACTAGTACATTGAGGAAAAAGGAAATGGTCGTAAAAATGACATAACAAGTGGATTTGTATCCCTTTATCTGGGAAATAAGAACAATCTAAATTTGCCAAGAGGTGATCAACTGAACACGGGTTGGCAAAATTAATTACGACACAATCTCCGTCGTCCCTATTTCTTCGATGGCCGACCTGCTTCACTCTATGTGCCATAAGGATCTTGTTATTCGGATGATCCAGTGAGCAGACTTCCTAATCAAAGCTTGGGTGTCTTATTTTTTTTTACTGTCTGGGGGGGTACATTTGATAACACCAAAACATATGCAATACAGTGAGGGGGTAGATGCAAGACATCTTCTTGATTAATAGAATTATTAGATAATGGACGTTTTGGGCCGGGAAGAGTGGCTTCTTCAGAAGTTACTTGTGGCAAACTGGTCAGGGCATTACCTAGGCCAGATATAACCGAAGGTCTGGCCATAAGTGTACCGGCGTCGTGGGATGTCAATATGGGTAATTGGTTTACCTTTGTTGCCACATCCCGGCTTGGTGCCATTCCCTTGCTTAGTACTCCTGAATTTGGTAGCTGAACAAAGGTACTAAGCACGTTATCACAAAAACAGTCTAGCTTTTTAGTAATCATGATAGTAAGTTTCTCCTCTAGAGTAGTGCAAAAAGATTTAAGTATGGAGTCTATTACATCAAAAGGATCGCTATAAGCATAATTTCTTTTAGGATGTTCATTTGTTGAAGCCAGAACAGGTGATTCATTGGGACTAATTACCGGTAAAATATGTGTTCGCGTTTTCGAGCCTAACGTCTTTTTTGTATTCCTAGTCTTTTTACCCGCCCTCCTCTTCTTCAAGGGTGGGGAAATCGCCGGGGAGCGTTCCAGAGACGAATTAACACTTTGGACCGAAAGATTATGTAAAAATGATGGGGGCATATTACATTGAGCAGATTGTGTTATGTTGATAGGCGAAGCCAAAGAAGGTAACCCATCCTTTGAATTAGTAATTATATGGACAATAGGTTCCAATGGGGGCTGCTGGGCAGTGTTTAGAACAGCCCCAATCCTTTCTTCAACTTGCTCTAGTTCGGTTTCAATAGCCCCAATCACAGAAGATAAATAGCTGGTAATAGAAGACTGACATAAAGAGCTGGGCCCACCTTCCCCCTTATGCAGATTTATCTTTCTCTTCCCCATTTTGGGGGTAGATCTCCCACACCTCCTTTAACAGCTTCCAAGAGGATTTACCACCAAACGGGAAAAAGAAACGCTAGAGGGGGGCCCAGCCTATTCCAGTTGATTACGGGTGATGGACGGGCCCGCCCTTGGCCACGCATCCCGCAAGGCGGGAGCATGAGAAAGTATTTAAAGGGCTCCTGCCCCGCCTCCTGCCGCCGCCGCCTCCTCAGAGCGCATCCCACACGGCGGGAGCGCGAGAAAGTATTTAAAGGGCACCTGCCCCACCTCCTGCCGCCGCCTCCTCAGAGCGCATGCCGCAGGGTGGGAGCGCGAGAAAGTATATTAAAGGGCTCCTGTCCCACCTCCTGCCACCGCCGCCTCCTCAAAGCGCGTCCGATAACAACTAAATTAATTTGATGGCATGTCAACTTGGGGCTAATGAATATTGATACCATCATCATGCAGAACTTAAAACTATGCTCTTGATCTTAGGTCCTCCTGCTTGGTTTGTAATGCTTAGCTGCACAAAGTATGCTTGGGATAATCTAATAGAATTTCTAAGACAAGCAAACAGTAATATAAAAAATATCCATTTGAAGACAGAGGGTGAACTTTACTCTTTGGACCCTGCTAATACAGGTGGCTATTTCAATCACAGGGTTCAAGCAATGCTTGTTTTATATGCCACAAAACTAATCCTCCTCTTGTTGAAGTCACAGATTTTTTTTTTATAGAAAAGAATACCAGGCAAGGGGAGCCCCACATATTTATATGCTATTACGGATAGAGGATGCACTAAAATTTGGAAATGATACTGAAGGGTCTGTACTGTCTTTTATACAATAGTTCGTTACATGCTGTATTCCAAATGACAATAAGAACAAACCCTTGCAACAGCAAGTTCTACTTTTTCAATCATACAGATGTGTCAAATATTGTCAGCGAAGATACAGTTGTAAATAAAACTTGTATACAAGAAGTTGTTTTGGATTTCCAAGGCCTATCATTTCCAAGGGGAGAGTGAACAGCTTTTTATCTGCAGTGAGGCATGCACTCACAAGAAAAAGATCACAGGCTTCCAAATATATTAATGATTTCAATTCTTTTATACTTAAGTTATGGAATGTAAATATGGACAATAGTTTGATTGCTGTTGAGTGCAATGTCACTTCATACATCACAATATCAGAGAAAACAGAGATGAAGGAAACCTGGGAGGAGATTTCCCCAGAAAAATCTCTCTCTAGGAATGTATACAGTTTCAGTTTGAAAATGCTCTCACATAGAGAGATAAACTCATTTGAGTGTTGTGACAGTTTGAGTTCAGCCAGCTTGTTCTCAAAGTCTAGAGGAATTGTTTGGGTTAGTCTACGGCTTGCAAAAATGAGAAACAGAGTTTTGAAATCTTTCCCTGAAATTCAGTACCTGGCAGAGTTTAATCTAGAGAGTAGAGATATTGTCAAAACAAACATGTTGGATACCTACTATGCAAGAAGAAGTCCACATTTTGAAAATTTGTAGCTTTACAAAATTCTACAACACTCTAGGTACAGAAGTAATATGTCACAAAGCATTGATGAATGAAGTTATGCTGTTTCTGGTTGTGACAGGTTTTACATGCAAAAGGTAATTTAATAAACCATAGAAAACGTACTTGTCAAACTACTGAGAAAAAATACTTTTTCGACTTAGCACTAATTCAATTCTTTAAACCTAGGTGAATATGACTACTATGAATACTCTTTCAATGCTATAAAAGATAGCATTGAGTGTACATTATTTCTGAACTATCTAACAATTTTGAATGAAGAAATTGAACAAGAGGAGACAACTGATGCTGAGATAGCAAAAGATAGCTCGCAAAGCAGTTAGGGTTCTGCACCTCTTAGCTAAAATCCTCTTGTCAGCCAAGTATTGAGAACAAAACAGCCATAGCAATTAATGAGGTGGAGACAGCTACGCAACAAGCACAAGAAAAAAATGTTGACTTCGAACAGCTAGTAGCACAACTGAGTGATGAACAGAAACAAATATATATATAAGCCAAAGAAAAATAGAACATGGATTCCTGCATGAAAAAAATGAACACAAGTGTTCAAGTTTTTAAGCCAATCCCTTTATATATTAGTAAACAAGGTAGCACTGGAAAAAGCTTTTTAATTCAAACTCTATGCATATAAATACCAACGACTACATACTCTATGTTGTCATGTGTTGTAACCACTCCTACTGATTTAGCTGCTCACAACATCAAAGGAGTTACCTTGCATCATCTACTTATGCTACATGTTGAACATGACAATAAGCTGGGGTATGAAATGATATCTGGTGAGGCTTGTCACAGAGTTTCTCGAGTGTTGAAGAAATGAAAGCTTTTAATCATTGATGAGGTGAGCATGGTGTCAACTTAATGCTTGGCTTTGTGCATTTGAGAAAGCAACAGATAATGAAGACAGAGTATGATGTACTTGTTAGAGGGAAGCATGTAATTGTTGTTGGTGATTTATTACAACTTACTCCTGTGAAAGGACAACCTGCAATTAAAACACTGTTACATGAAGGAACTCAAAATTCCTTATGGAGCTTTGGAAATGTAAGCATTTGGTTGAATTTCTAATACAAATGACTAATTAAAAACATGTGTCAATCTTCTGATATGCAACATGGAAATATTCTGAAGGACATCAGAGTAGGAATACTCTTGGTAGAAGTAAAACATTGTTTGGAAACACGATTTATAAAAAAAAACATTTACTTCCAATAAATCTGCAGCACCAATGTTTGAATTTATTCCATAACAAAAATCCATTTTGTGTCTAATGCATACTCTTCAGGAATGTATCTCTTTCAATGAAGTACAGCTGCAACTGTAGAAAGAATTACTAAATCTTACAGCAGTCGATAAAATGGAACATCGAGGTGTAAGAATTGCGTTGAAAGAAAAACTGCAGTCTAAATTGGTTTCCTTGGAAACGTCTTTTTAAAAAACTGCAGGATTAGAAAAGTGTCTACGTGTTTGTACGAACTGTAGGGAAATTTTAAGTTGAAATTTAAATGTTGAAGAAGGTAGAAAAATACTTCATTAGTTAATAAAAAACATAAAAACACATCTAAGAGATACAATTACAGATTTCAATTAATCTAAAACTTGTACAAACAGTAAAATGTAAGCAGAAAATAAAAAGAAGCCCTCATAATTAAGACGAAGGAAATGCAAATACGATTCTGGACATAAACATAACCTATTATTTTAAGAAAGCATAATCACAACCATCCCTATGAGGACCATGGGAAGCCTGTTATCTAAAGGTACATTCAAAATGGACAAAACCAATACCTAATGTCTAAAGGATAGACTCTGATGTTATGTGACTGGACGATTCCCTTCTTTCCCTAGAGGGTGCTAGATGAACTTGCTGGAGTCGCCAGGGCAGTAAAGATTCTCAAAACTGGATTCATCTGATATTAATCTTTTCATTATTTGGGTCGAGAGCTGTGATGACAGCCGACCTGCAGGACCGAACTCCTAGGTTGTTAAATTATCTTCTCAGTAATTCCCTTCTCTGACTTTCTATAGCTGGGCAAATGCAAACCACATGGATTAGGGTCTCCCTAGTTTGATGATATAGTCTGCAGGCCTGTGAATGCATCCCTGCCTCTCTTTTCAATTTCTGGAGGAATCAAGAGATGGTTGATCTCCCAACCTCATCCGTACGAGGGTCTGCTTAGTTTTTTGTGCTAATGGGGCGGGCAGGATATGAGATTCCTTATCCAGTGCATGTGAATTTAGGACTAACCGTTCATGAGATCGAATCGATAGAGCATCCAGGCCTTCCAACCAGCTTAAGATGTTTGTTAACTCCTTTTCTTAAAGCTGGCACCAGTAATGAGCTGCGCCACAGGTCACCCAGCTCCAGCTGTGCTATGCTTTTTTCCCAGTAGTCCCTAAAAATCTTATTGCCCCTCTCGAGATTGATTTCCTGCCAGACTAGATTTGTTAGAGTCCCAGTGGGAGGTAAATGTAATTTGTAACAACCATTGACAAATGCTGGCACCCCTGCCAATGATTGCTTTGTTAGCGAAAACTCTAGTCTCACATGGACCGGGGAGGCGATCTAGGTAGTTGGAAGACTTGTTTATAGGATTTCACTAATAACTTATCCAATCTGGCCACCTCCCTCATTATTTCTGTCCATATGCAAGGGTCGGAAGTAATTTCGCTCTCATAACCATGATCATTGGTTTTAGGGGCCACCCAAGGATGGACTTTGCCAAATTACCAAAGGCCCGGTTTAGGGTTTGTGAATTCTCCCTTGTTACTTCTTTGTGGGCTGCAAATGTGCCTTTAGAGTCAATCCTGACCCCTAGGTATGTGTGTGCTACTACTTCCTCAATATGCTGCCCATTCAAATATCACTTTTGGCGTAAAATAGGTTTACAATTAAAGGGGGTTATTTTAGATTGCCCATAGTTTATTTCTAAATCATTAGCCAACAAATATCATCCTAAATAATTCAAAAGTTTCTGTAGGCCTACCCTGGAATTACTAAGCAGCAACTGGTCATCAGCATAAAGTAGTTTGGATATTTGGCGACCCCCTAAACTTGGTGGGTGGTCTGGCTGCTTATCCAGGGCTGGGGATAGATCTGCTATATACAGATTGAAAAGGAGTGGGGCTAGTACACAGCCCTGTTTCAGACCAACAGTGGCCCGGATAGATAAGAGTTGTCTCCCAATTTGATTTTAACCCAAGTATTATAATACTGCATAATAATGGCATTTAATAGGTTCCCCGGTAACTCCCACTGCCGTAGTTTCATCCATAATTTATCTCTGGGGACACAGCTTTGAAATCAACAAAGCACATATAAAGGGGTGTCCCTGTAGCCTTTGCTCTATTGATTACCAGACTTAGGCTCTCATTATGACATTGGCGGTAAGTACTGCTTACCGCCATGCTGACTGCCGCCAACATACCGCCGCGGCGGCGGATTACTGCTACCCATATTATGACACACACATAGCAATCTGTCACTATACAGCCACATACACAAGTCTGCCAGTTCAAAGGTTGGTTATAAACTGGCGGTATCCAAACCCACACTGTTACACCAATGGAACTATGTCCACAACATTATGACCCACGAATCACCACGGCGGACATTCAATGGCGGTAACCCATTGGCGGTACATACCATTGCACTTAAAATACACACACACATACAAAACTAACACCACATTGGATAATTCAAACTACACACACCTGACACCGATTTGCACACCACACCCCCACACCACTTTAAAACACACCCCACACAACCCACAACCCTTTACGACTGCAACCGAGTGCCACAAGAGAGATAGCAAGACCACAGACAAGAACACAGCCTCACACCACCATCACCTATACACCATCCACGCACCTTACATCACACATCCCAACACATCACCCTACCCACCCTCACCCATACCACTCACAGTACACCCTTGGTACCACAACAACACAAAAGATTCTCTGAGGAGGAGTTAAGGGTCATGGTGGAGGAAATCATCCAGGTGGAACCACAGCTATTCGTATCACAGGTGCAGCAGGCATCCTTTGCTAGGAAGAAGGATCTAAGGCAGATAATAGTGGACAGGGTCAACGCCGTTGGACAGCACCCAAGAACAAGGGATGACATCAGGAAGAGGTGGAACGACCTACAGGGGAAGGTATATTCCGTGGCAGCAAGACACCAAATAGCTGTACAGAGGACCCCCATCTCTTCCCCCACAACTAACAACATGGGAGGAGCAAGTCTTGGCAATCATGCATCCTGAGGGCCTGGCAGGAGTAGGAGGAGGACTGGACTCTGGTAAGTCAACTCTCTACTACTTTCACCTCCTACCTGCATGCCATCACATACCCCCACCCTTACCCTCACTCCCATCACTCCAACACCTCCCACACACCCCACCATCACAACCCACCCATCCCAATACCAAGCCCTGCGTTCAACACTAATGCATGGACACCCATCACAGACCTGCATGGACACCTATCACTAAAGCATGCACACTAGATGGAAACAGCTAGCCCACCACATAACAACCCACACAAGGCAAAGCTGCCAGGGCAATAAGAACCATAGAGGGCAACCCACCCATGCACAAGATGTCACACGCAGAAACAATAACACTGCATGTACATCCCCACAAGTCCCCCAGCCAAAATCACCAGAGAGGAGGTGCCAGCAACATCCAGTCCCCGCCCTTAAGAGGCCCACATTGATGACAGCCTGGATCTGGATGACTGGACGCCTGGATCTGGATGACCAACCTGGCCCATCAGGGCTCTCCAGACAGTTGGTTACCCAGGCAAAGTCTCACACCACCATAGAGCCTCCCCCCTCGGGAAACACCAGCACAGCCCAGCGGGCCCATATATCAGTCCCCAGGACATGTCAATCAGTAGTGTGTCCACCACTACAGGGACCCCAGGCCACCCCACAAACATAGGACGATCAGGGACCTGCGGTCAGTGGCCCCACGGTTCAGGGGACAGAAGCACTGGACAACAGGGAAGCTGGGAGGACTGCTGTGGGACAGGGAAGGACAGGCCCAGGGAACCGACTCTCCAGGAGGCACTCACCAAGATTCTGGGAGCATACCACTATTCCCAGGAGACGATGGGCCAGATATTGGACAAAATTCTGAAGAACCAGTGGCTGCAGGAGGGGGACAGTACCTGGGTATCAGGGAGGACTTGAAGGACATAAACACCACCCTAATCTCCATTGCGGGGGTGCTGACAGACATGGCCAACACTGTGAGGGAGGCAGTTGCACAACACCAGGCCCCTACCTCTAGCCAAACCAATAAACAGCCCTCCACCTCTGCTGCCACTAGTGGACAGGAGGCCCCACCACAGAACCAACAGGCCACCAGCACCCCTGCCCCTGCAGAAGGAGAACCACCCCACAAGTGTTCCATGCGATCCAGGCAGAAGCCAGAGACTATTGCCAAGACCTCTGACAGTAAAGACTCTCCTGAATGTCACCCTTGTGTCCCACCCTGTCACCCTGTCCACCTTAAACTGCTACTGCTCCCCTTCCTATGCTCCCTTGGACAATGCACCTGTGATACACATAGACTGGACTCTATCCTGGACTTTCCTTCACCATCAACCCAGCCTTTGCACATCCCCCTCTACTTATTAGCACTTAAATAAACACCCTTTGAAAAAAATAAAAGTATGGAGTATGTCAAATGACTTAACTATGTATTCATGAACAAGGTATAAAGACTGCAATACAACTGTACAATAATGTATACATAGGAATGACCTGTAGTTGGCTGCAGTCAACACACCAGGAGCGATAGTGAGGCACAAATATCTGCAAATAGAGATGCCAAAGGGTACAGTGAGTGGCCATAGAAGTGGGAAAATCCGCCTGCCAGCGACAATGTCAAAATCTAAACTGTCAATTAAAAGTGAAGTTACACTGTCTTACCAGTGTGTCATTGGAAGTATTGACAAATTATTGCAATTCTGTTGTCCTCATCCTCATCCTCTGCCTCCCCATCTTCACTGTCCACAGGGTCCACTGCTGCCACATGCCCATAACCAGCATCATCCTCCTGCAGAAAAGGAGGACACTGTGTAGTCCTGCATCCATGGGCTATTGTGCAGCATGGCCCCTACAAATCCTGTGGGGAATGTAAGGCAAGGTTGTGCAACAAACAGCATGCCATGATGATCTGGCAGACCTTCTTGGGTGAGTAGCACAGGGAACCACCTGTGAGATTGAGGCAATGAAACCTAGCCTTCAGGAGGCCGAATGTCCTCCCTAAAATTCTTCTTGTTTGCCCATGTGCCTCATTGTAACATTTCTCTGCCATTGTCCTGGGATTCCTCACAGGAGTCAGTAGCCATGACAGGTTGGGGTAACCAGAGTCACCTGCAAATATCGAGGACAACCTGTTAGACAAACACTAACCCTTAGGGCCCACACCATACTCAAACACCAACATCCACTGGCTGGGAACCAGGGCTCACCTATTAGCCGCACCCGGTGCCTCTGGAGTTGAGCCATCACATATGGGATGCTGCTATTCCTCAGGGTATAGGCATCATGCACATACCCAGGAATACTTGCATTGACGTGGGAGATGTACTTGTCCGCCAGGCACACTATCTGCACATTCATTGAGTGAAAGCTCTTTCGATTTCTGAACACCTGTTCATTTCTCTGGGGGGGAGAACAAATGCAATATGTGTAGCATCTGTTGCCCCAATATTTCCCATTGCAGAACAATCAGCTTTCACCTTGGCTAAATACTCCACCTGGGGGAAAACGATATAGCTGCGCATGTGTTTAATCAGGGCAGACAACACTCTGGTCGGCACTATTGAGAACATTAGCTGTGACATTCCTGCTGCCAAGCCCAGTGTCACTTGGAAGGAGCCAGTTGCCAGGAAATGTAGCACAGATGGGATTTGCACAAGACGGGGATCCCGGTGGGGTGGCAGATAGCAGATATCAGGTCTGGCTCCGATTGGGCACACAGCTCTGTGATTGTGGCCCTGTCCAGTCTATAGGTGAGGATAATGGGCCTGTCCTCCATTGTTGTAAAGTCCACCAGGGGCCTGTACACAGGGGGATGTTTCCATCTCCTATTCATACACAGCAGTTGCATTCTATGGGGCAAAACGGTGAGCAGCTAGTTAGTATCTCATATTTCCATACACTACACTTTGTTGCATGTTGTGATTGTAACAGTATATGGTTGGATAGGTCCAAATGGTGCTTATGTGTACTGTGACGCAGTTTGGAGCCATGGCCAGCCTCCCCCCCCGAAATGGCGTCCGTCTGTCCTGTATGGAGGAACATGTGTAAATGAGGTAATTCCACTGACGTTGTGCGCTGTTGCGGAAGGCGTTCGGCCCAATGGGTTACAGTGGCCAATGGTGATGTACGCTGGCAATGACGGTATGCACCGCCGCAGACGTGACCACCATTTTCTATCTGTTCACTCACTTGCTATCTGACCTTCAACTGGGGAGGACGTACACTGCATGTGCTGCTGTGACCTGTGTCTGGAATCGACCATGGGTCATGTTACGGGGAAAGGGCCCCTGCCTTCATTGCGGCAGAGTTGGAGAGACTGGTGGATGGGGTCCTACCCCAGTACCAAATGCTGTATGGGCCGCCAGACCAACTGCTGAGTACACTGTGAGCACGATGCATGGGGCATGAATGCATGGGGTACTGTGTGTCAAGGCCTTGTGTAGGGGGGTTGGTGGAAGGGCCCTGGGCAGCATGCTGCATGTATGTTTGGCCATGTGTATGCGTAAGGTGATGTGAAGTGCTATGGTGGGCAGGCGGTGCACCCACTGTCGGATACGGTGGGAGAATCTGAGAAGCTGGGCACGGAAGATGGTGGAGGCCCAGCTGGGGATGGCCTCCCGACAAGGAAAGGGTGCCCTTCGAACCCTGACCCCCCTGATGGCCCACATACTGGTGGTGGCCTATCCAGAGTGGGATGGGCGCTTGAGGGCATCACAGCTGCCACAAGGGGGTGAGTACAGTGCCCCAACATACTACTTGCGCGTGATGGGGTGGTATCCCGCTGGAGGATGTGGGCCTCTGGGTGCCCCTAGGCCAGGCCGGACATTGCAGGGTAGGTCACATGTTTGGCAGGGTCTGATGTAAACTTCCTCCAACCAAGCTAGTAGGCATCCACTACTGGGCAGGGGTCTGTGGGTCTCAGGCATGCTGCAATTGGCGGTAGGTGTCCATGTCCATGGGCTGGTGAATAGCTTTGTGACTGGTAGTGCATTACCTAGTGCGTAGGACTGTTCCCTTTATGTGTGTGTCGTGTACACCAATGGTGGTGTTGTTGCCGCCATTGACCAAGTGTATCCTTTGTCTCTACCCCCCTTTTTGTTTTGTCACCCTGTCCTTATGTGCGTTAGCATCATATGGCGGAGGAGCAGAGGCACCGGCGACAGAAGGAGCTGCATCCCACAGGGCCCAGGAGGCTGAATCCACCGACGGTGAGGGAACCAGTGGGACGGAGGCCGAGGGGACACCACGGTGGGAGTGGACAGTTTAGACAGTGATACCTCCTCCGATGGAAGCTCCCTGGTGGTTCCAGATACCTCTGTGCCCACCCCAACAACAGGTACAGCCCCACCCCACGTACCTGCACCACCCTACCAGCAGCCACTCAGCTTGTTTCCCGGGACCGCTCCCCAGGAGGGTGGGCATCTCCTTCACCCTAGGCACCTTAGGCCCTGCCCCAGTGAGCCCTGCTGCCCTGAGTGAGGAGGCTATTGACTTCTTGCAATCCATCTCTGTTGGGCTGTCAACCATTGTGAATGCCATCCAAGGGCTGGCAGCCAAAATGCAACAGACCAATGCATTCCTGGAGGGCATTCACATTGGCATGGCGGCCCAACAGAGTTCAATCCAGGCTGTGGCCTCCTCTCTGGTAGCAGCCATTGTCCCTATTTACACTGAGCAGCCGTCACCGCCGGCAGACAGTGTGTAGTCCTGCATCCGTGTGCTGTTGTGCGGCCTGGCCCCTGCAAATCCTGTGGGTCTGACACTCAGGTGAGAGACTGTGACCTTGCACTCCCCAAGATCTGCATCACAGGGCACAATGACCCCTCCAGAACCAGTGGAAAAGGCATCCACACACCCCATCCTTCTCAGGATGAAGATCACTGGGCACAATGTCCCCTCCAGAACCAGTGGAGAAGCCATCCACTCACCCCATCCTTCCCAGGATGAAGATCACTGGGCACAATTTCCCCTCCAGGACCAGTGGAGAAGCCATCCACTCACCCTACCCTTCCCAGGATGAAGCACACTGGGCGGTAGGCCCCCTCTCCAGAACCAGTGGAGAAGCCATCCACTTGAGAGACTGTGGCCTTGTACTCCCCAAGATCTGCATCACAGGGCACAATGTGCCCTCCAGAACCAGTGGAGAAGCCATCCACTCACCCCATACTTCCCAGGATGAAGCACACTGGGCACAATGCCCCCCCAGAACCAGTAGAGAAGCCATCCACACACCCCATCCTTCCCAGGATGAAGCACACTGGGAACTATGCCCCCTCAAACGTCTTCTATCCAATCCCATTGCCCTCAACCCCAACCTATCCCAAGCACACAGGTACACCAGCATGCACAAAAGACAACACACAGGAGTGGTTTAGGCAAACACAAGCACCACACATCATCCGACAGGCACTCACACAAACACCATCCAGATGTAGACATACCAACATTCACTGCCTCCACTGTGTCCCCCTCCTCCTCCTCGTCCACCTCTCTCCCAGTTGCGCCTACACTCACACCTGGATGCACTACATCCTCATCCACTCCCACCATCACCATCACGCCTATCACTACACACCCCTCACTGGCAGTCACCACCCCCACATCCATGCACATGTCCCCTGAGTCCTCTCCCACTGTGTCTGTGCCCCCTCCTTCCAAAGTACACAAACGCAAGCACTCAGACACCGAACAGCCATCCACCTCACAACAGCATCCAGCCCATGCACCTGTACCCAAAATCAGCAGATAGACACCTCCTACAACCAGTTCCTCTACCTCCACTCCCAAACCTTCACCCTCTTCCCCCCCAATGTCCCTAAGACGTTTTTTCTCTCCATCGTTGACCTCTTCCCTACCACTCCTTCCCGTCCTTCACATCAAGCCAGGGTGGTCAGAACCCAGACGAGCACCTCAATCAATCAATCAGTGTATTTGTAGAGTGCACTACCACCAGTGAGGGTCTCAAGGCGCTGAGGGGGGGAGGGTGCTGCTACTGCTCAAATAGCCAGGTTTTGAGCCACTTCCTGAAAGTCAGCAGGTCTTCGGTCTGTCGTAGGGGCAAGGGAAGGGTGCTCCAGGTCTTGGTGGTGAGGTGGGGGAAGGATCGGCCTCTGGTAGTCGCTCTTGGGATGCGGGGGACGGTGGCGAGGGTGAGGTCTGCTGAGCGGAGTTGGCGGGACAGGGTATTGAAGGTGAGTCGTCTGTTGAGGTAGGCTGGACCGGTGTTGTGGAGCGCCTTGTGTGCGTGGGTGAGGAGCTTGAAGGTTATCCTTTTGTTGACAGGGAGCCAGTGTAGGTCTCTCAGAAGGGTAGTGATGTGGCTGTGGCGGTGGGCATCGAGGATCAGGCGTGCGGAGGCATTTTGTATGCATTGCAGTCGTTTGAGGAGTTTGGCTGGGGCTCCTGCGTACAAGGTGTTCCCGTAGTCAAGTTTGCTGCTGACGAGGGCTTGGGTGACTGTTCTTCTTGTATATGTGGGGATCCATCTGTAGATCTTGCAGAGCATGCAGAGGGTGTTGAAGCAGGCTGAGGAGACGGCGCTGACATGCTTGGTCATGGAGAGTGTTGAGTCAAGGATGATGCCCAGGTTTCATGTGTGGTTGGTGGGTGTTGGGGCTGCTCCCAGACCGGTCGGCCACCAGGAGTCATCCCAGGCTGAGGGGTTGGCTCCGAAGATGAGGACCTCCATCTTATCTGAGTTCAACTTCAGTTTGCTGTTACTCATCCATTCGGCGACCTCAGCCACCCAGTCCACAGCCACAGTAGTGTTGACAGCTACTCCATGCGAGGATACCGGGCAGCAGGCAGCCACACTGAAAGGGTTCCTACACCAGGTTCTGCAAGGAAGGCTAAGGAGGCACCACCAGCGGCATCATGGAAGGGCAAGGAGGCACCACCAGCGGTGTCACGGAAGGGCAAGGGGGCACCCTCAGCTGCTTCAAGGAAGGGCAAGGAGGCCCCTCGAGCTGCTTTAAGGAAGGGCAAGGAGGCACCACTAGCTACATCAAGGAAGGGCAAGGGGGCACCCCCAACTGATACAGGGAAGGAGCAATCCCTGGCTGCTGGCAGGAAGGGCAAGGGGCCTGCACCAGCAGGAGGGAAGGACAGGAGGCCTGGTGCTGGAACTCATTCGGAGCCCCCACCACCCACCATGGATGTTCAGCCATCTGAGGCACCAGGGGATGGGCTGGAGCCTCCCCCACCACTGCTAGCACCAGCACCACTGCCAGCAGCAGCAGCCCCAGTGGGCAGCTGTCTGAGGCTGCAGGGGGTGGGCTGTAGCCTCCCCCACCACTGCCAGCACCGTCACACGCACCGCCACCAGTACCGCCACCAGCACCACTGCCAGCAGCAGCAGCCCCAGTGGGCAGCCGTCTGAAGCAGCAGGGGATAGCCTAGAGCCTCCCCCCACCACTGCCAGCACCGCCATCAGCACCACTGCCAGCAGCAGGAGCCCTAGTGGGTAGCTGTCCGAGGTTGCAGGGGAAGAGCTGGAGCATCCCCCCACCACTTCCAGCACTGCCACAAGCACCACTGACACCACTGAGCAGCCGTCACCGCCGGTGGACAGTGTGTAGTCCTGCATCAATGGGCTGTTGTGCAGCGTAGCCCTTGCAAATCCTAAGGGCCTGACACCCAGGTGAGAGACTGTGACCATGCACTCCCCACGATCTGCATCACAGGGCACAATGCCCCCTCCAGAACCAGTGGAGAAGCAATCCACCCACCCCATCCTTCCCAGGATGAAGCACACTGGGCACAATGCCCCCTCTGGAACCAGTGGAGAAGGCACACACTCACCCCTTCCTTCCCAGGATGAAGCACACTGGGAACTATGCACACTCCAGAACCAGTGGAGAAGCCATCCACTTGAGAGACTGTGGCCTTGCACTCCCCAGGACCAAGCAGTGGGCAAACCACCCACTTGAGAGACGGTGCCCTTGCACCCCCCAGGACCAAGCAGTGGGCAAACCACCCACTAAAGAGACTGTGGCCTTGCACTCCCCAGGACCAAGCAGCGGGCAAACCCCCTACTAGAGAGACTGTGGCCTTGCACTCCCCAGGAACAAGCAGTGGGCAAACCTCCCACTTGAGAGACTGTGGCCTTGAACTCCCCAGGACAGCACACAAGGCATGTTACCCCGCTCCAGGACCAGTGGTGTTGTGCCATCTTCCGGCTGAGGTACCCCCCCATTCCACGTCCCCCTGAGGTGCCTGGCTATTTTTGACCTGATGCCCCTGCAATGTTCTCTCTTAGTTGTTGCAGGAGTGAGATGGTGCCTTGGCCTATGTGTTGTGGCCCTGTGGCCCACGGACCTTGAGGACTGGGCAGTTTCCCTACATTTGTAAATATGTATATACATTCAGATTTTGATGCACTTATTTGTAGTATTTCATCATATTAAAATCACTTTCTTTAAATCATTTAGTCCTTGCATTATTCCTGAGGGGTAAGGGGTAAATATGCATCTGGTTGTGTGTATGGTGTTGGGGGTGTTGCATGTTGCGTGTGTGTGTCACTCTCTCTTTCCTCCCCACTCCCCTGTTTGCCAGGGAGAAGTACTCACAGTGGTTGTCTTCGCCGGCGTTGGTGTTCATAATGAAGCAGAAGGTAGATGAGCATGGGGAAAACTTGCAGCTCGGACTCCATGACGTTGTGGTTGTTCTCTGAGTCTCCACAGGTGAGCCCTTTGACTTCTGAGATCTGTTTCTACCAGGCTTTTGATGTCATCGGCACAGCCCCTGAAAAGGTGGCGGATAGGCCAGTCAAAATAGAGTGGGAATTACATTGTCTTCTGTCTGGCTGTTGGCGGTTACCGCTGTGGTGCTTTTCGATTCTGCCCGGGCGGTCAGTGTGTTAAAGTAGTTGTCTATCTGAGTGGTTTCTGCCGTGGTCGTGATTCAATTTTTGCTCCTGTCGGCCTGTTGGCGGTATTACCGCCACTTTATCCCTCACCGCCAGGGTTGTAATGAGGGCCTTAATATCATAAGGTTTGTTAACGTGCCCTGTTTTTTTGTAAAACCTGTTTGTTTAATAGGGCGCCTGCCTTTGTCCATAGCCCACCGTTCTAGGTGCTGCAGGCTCCCTATTATCCGCAGCTGTCTTCTATTGGCCTAGGCTGATATCTGTTGGGGATGTTTCTTTAAAATGAGATTTCAAATATCCCACCTATACCTGCTCTGTGATATTTGTGCGGTTCGCATATCTCGGGTCTTTCTCAATGTTGTTAATCAAGCTCCAGAACCGACTGAAGTTTGCCAGTGTCTATGCATAATGTAATCTTGCCCATAATGTTTCCTACTTTGATTGTTTAAAAAGCCAAATGCCCCTCTTCAGTAGTTTTCTTTCTTTCTGTAGAGTTTTTTAAATTAATGAATCAGTCGGATGTTTCTGTAATTGTCTCTGAAGCCTATTCACTCCCGATTTCCTCAGTCGTATTGCCCGTGGTATGAATATGATCTTTCTATGCCCCAGGTATTCCCCACTAAACCTGCCCCTCCCTAGAGATTGCTTACTGAGGCTTTCTGTGAAGGACTCCCATATGGCAACTACTCTTAATGGATCATTAGCCACATTTTCCAGTTTCCCAACAGCTTCCTCTGCTTGGGCTGCAACCGAATATGAGCTCCATTTTAGTTGCTTTAAGTTTTCAGAACAAAGTTCCCCATTGAGGAGGTTTGTTTCTTCCTGGATAGGCACTTGGCTCCGGATTGTAATTATTGGTGGATTATGGTCACTTACTGAATGGTCTTGAATTCTAAAATCCCTCACAAGGTTGAATAGGGGGGGCATTTACCAGGGTATAATCTAGATATTAGCCCACCCTTTCTGTAGCTCTTGTCCAGGCTGGGAGTGTGTCTGACGGTAGCCGCCCATTTAATGCCAAGAGACCTGCTAACTCACAGCTGTTAATTAGCTTAGTACCAACTTTGTCTTTCTTTATCCGGAGTGGTAGATTTTGAATGGGCAATGGAACCGCTAATTGTACGTGGTCCTCACTTGGTATGTGGAATAGATTAAGATTAAAATTCCTAGGGATTAGCCAGTAGGCAGGATTATATGCATCTTTTATGTGGAGTAGATGTTTTAACAGAATATTGGCTTCAAATGTTTATTTTTGGGATTAATGTATACACTGATCAGGACCAAAGGATCATGAGTAATTTTTGCCCAATTATCCAAATTAACCAACAGAACGGCTGATCTCCCATCTGTCCTCCGGATGGTTTCACCGCAAGCTTAGAGTTGATATAAATAAACAGACCTACTTTTGCCCTTCCAAACGTGTTGTGTTTCACTGCAGGTTTATTAAACTCCTCATAACCAATTAGGGGAAGATTCGTAAGTGCCCATGTTTCATGCAGCATTATGATATTCAAGGAGCTCAGGAATTTGATAATCTCTGCATCTTCTATCTTCGACTGAAGACCCCCCATGTTCCATGAGAGGATACTTAATGATCCTTGCATCGGAGTTGTTTGCTGAGCTGTCATTCCGGCTTTTTGGGGTAATCTGGGGGCTAGCACTGTTGGAAGCCAAGACCAACTGTCTGGTGAATGGCCATCTCTTGGGGGTTGTCTAGCTGTTTTCCTTCTCCGACCCTCTTCTTCCCTTATTTCTATTTCTAAATCTAGTGGATGTGCTGCACCTTGTCCTGGCAGATCGTGGCCAGGTACTTCAGCCTGGGGCTTCCCAGTTAATCCTTGTAGGACGGACCAGGTGGCTGTTTTTTTTCTGTTCATGTGACTTCTCTGCAGTAAAAGGTGTGAGTATCTTTCTCCTAAATAGAAGCATACCTCAATTCCCCAGTCTTTTAGGATGCTTCTTTTTGCTATGATTTGCATTGGTAATTCCGGAGATGCAAATATCACAGTAGTTGGGCCTGCATACTGGCTACCCTGCGCTTGAATGAATTTTATGGCGGCAATGTCATCAGAACTCACTGGTGCCAGGTCCAGGAGCGCATTTATTAATTTGAGAATAGTGGAGTGGTTGAGCACATCTTGCGGGCCTCGATCCAGCATGGCCCAGTTTAAGCTGTCCGCCAAGTTTGACTGTGCTATTGTAATCTCCGCTGTATCTGCCCTTAAATGGCGGTTCTATACTGTCGCATCTGCCCCTTCTACTTTGGTTCGGGGTGGGCCTCAACTCAACCTGAGTAGGTACAAAGGGACGTGATAAGTTGGTTGTTTGCTGGTCCTGGGAGAGCCGAGCCTTACCCACCGGCTCAGTCTCTTACATTGCCAGGTCGGGGTGCAAAAGCCCCTCATGGTCTAATGTCCAGGGCTGCATTGTCGGTGGGGGGCTTATTGTCCCCACATCCTGCTCCTGCACTATATGAGGTAACATTTCTGAGTCAACTCTTGACGCCACCTGGGTATTCTTTCTGCCCTTCCTAGCCCACTTCCTCTCTCTCTTAGTCAATCGGTGGCAGGTCTGCCCTTCCAGATCCCTCGGTTCTATTGTTTGGGATGAATGTTTCAGGGCACTTCCTTAGGCAACCGGAACAATTTTCCTGATTGCGTTCCCCGCTGAGTTACTTATCCTTGTAGCTGGTGGTTCTTGCGGGCTATTCTGGTTCTCCTCTGAGGGTGTTAGAGGTTTAAGAGTTAAGGGCAGCCCCAATGGCAATGAGGCTCCATATCCATGCTTTCTTCTTTGCTTGAACGGCGAATCTCCTTCAGAATATCTTTGAAGATTACTGGCAATCGGCCCATGCGATTTACTACCTCCTTACAAGAGATAATAGTGAAGTCCTTCAGTTGTTTTTTTAAAATTCTTGTTATTAGTGAGTTTAATCAGTTCCGGTGACAAAAACTGCCAGGGTGTTTAACAGATCTACCTGGATGTCCATTTTGTGAGACTGCAACTGCAGAGCTGGTACTGTTGTCTGCATCAAGTTCAAATTTGCCGCCCATATGTCCGTTGCAGGTGCCAGGGTAGCAGCGGGCTCGTTAGAGTCACTTCTTTGGGATGCCCAAAGGGCTTAAGTAATCTAAGTGGATCACCATGCACCCCCAGCTTCTCCCAGTGCCCTTAACGCTGGCTCCTCCTGCATTTTTCAGACTGATGGTGGGAAACTGATAGTATTTAGGTCTAAACCTCCTTGGGGGGGACTTTTGCACCTCTCTCCCCACTCCCCGTGGGGTATTGTCCTTATCACCCTGAGGACAAGAAGAGGCAGGATGCTGTTCAGATGGGTTTTCCCACACCAGAGGGTATAGTACTGGTCCCTTATAGTGGCCGATGCCCCCCCTCCGATGTAGGGGAGCAATATATGAGTTTTGGTGTCTTTTGAGTCCATGGTGCTAGCCCTTATGGTTATGCCCTCCAGAATGATGATGATGGGAGAGAGTGGTGGAGGCGGGGGATAGTTTCCATTATCCTCTGGGCTCCTTCTCTGGTCGAGGGCCTGATCCTGAGCCAATATTGAGAGGGGAAATCCTGTTTGTTGCCCCAAATTAGTCTGTTATTTTATGAGACTTAGCTGGAGCTGGGGAGGCCATCCCCCCAGACTGGAGACTAATGGTCTCATTGAATGGCTTGGCTATAGCCTCTGCGATTACAAAATCCTGTATAGACGAAGGCTCAATAAGCGAGGTGGAGGGGTTCTGGGAACTCATGGAAGGGTTCCTAGGTGACCTTGCAGGATAGACTCTGTTGTCTATTCCTGCTCTCCTTTTTGTTTGAATTCCGGCGGGCAGAAGTTCCTCCTTCTTTCTCTTGCTTATAGGTGAGGTCCTGTCTCATATTTTGCCTGATCTCATCTCTGCTATCCGCAGTTAGGACAAATGTGGGCAGTATGGCAATATATACAATAAGAATAACAGATGGCTTCTCGGTTGAGCTGGCTTATTGTGGAGCCGAGTTGCTATGTGGCTAGGTGACTTCGATAGCCGAGCAGGTATAAGCTTTGCTAGTTACTTAGTTGTTTGATGTTTGAATGGTTGCTTGCTTGCTTGCTTTATGAAGGTGTGACCAACTGAGGAAAGGGGTATGAGTAAGGGTGAATAGGGGGGAGTGGGTCCCTCCAGCCAGCCCTACAAGCTGCACCCAACCTAGCTGGCCACTTTGCAGGGGAGTGGGGCACACACTCAGCAGTGGTGACTAAATCCAATGCACTTGCCACAGACAGTCACACACACCCTTACCGTGTGCTCCTGTGTTCCTGGGCCACCACAATTCCAATTGTTGTCTGTTGTCCCTTGTCCAGGGTCCATGGTCCACCGGCTGATATTGTCCCCGTATCCTCCCCCCCTTGGGCACTCCACTGCGCTCTCTGCACTCCCTTGGGCACAGGCTGGGCAGCAGACAGCAGGTGGGGGCAGGCAGGTGGGTGGGTGGTCCACTGCGCTCTCTGCTGCTCTCCGCTGCCTCACTGCTTCCCCGAGCACTCGAGAGGGACAACCGAGCAGGATTGACAGCAGGATAGGCACACAGGCACACAGGAGCGGCTGGCAGTTCTGCCTAGATTGTGTATGAAGCGGCGGGAGGGTCATGGCTGAGCTGCGGGCTGGGCAAGCCACCTCTGCCCACGGCACCACTTCTGCACCCGCTCGCGCAGCTAGGCACCACAGGGTTGGAGACCGGAGAAATTGCCGTCGTCTCAGAGCAAGGGGGTGCTAGTGACTGCAGGCCCCTCCAGGCCCCTCCAGAGCCAATGACCAATGGCTCCCAGCCAGAAGCACAGGCCGCGATCCCCCTGCTCATCCCCTTCGCATTGCCGCACCGTCTCTCTGCATGCTGAACCGGAAATTTAAATGTTGAAGAAGGATTAACTAATGAAACTATGGGCAAAACAATTGATTTCATTTTGTACCCAAATAGAAATTAAGTTGAATTATTATCAATTAAATTTGATGATGATGCAGGTGTAAAGCAGATAGCAAGGTCTGTTGCATATTTCTTGCATGTAAAAGACTTCTATGTTTGCAGAAAGCAGTTTCCAATTTGTTTAGCATATACTGTAACATTTTATAAGTCTCAAAGCCTAGGTGTAGACTCCAAATGTATTAACATTGGTAGTATTGTATTCAGGGAATGGATGTCATTTGTGGCTTTAACATGAATTAGAACTCTGCCCGGATTGTATATAATAGGCTTTGATGACAGTAAAGCAAATGTTGATTCAAGTTGTATGATACAGTATAACCATTTAAGAGACCAGTATACAACTCATTTAGGACAGTACCCAGTCTATGAAAAATCTAGATTATTACCAAAACAAACGATTTTGAAGAATCTTGCTGACATTCTTGAGAAGGAGAGGTAAAAAACAAAGAAACAAGTATTGAAGAAAAACAACAGTACAAAAGGTGGTAAAGTAGTAGGATATCAGCTTTTAAACATATCTGGAATCAACTGCTATGCCAATGTAGCTCTCAATGCACTATTATCTTTACATTCTCTGGTTCATGCAATTAAGCAGAATAAGGATGAAAGACTATGCTCTGCACTCTTTAGATTGGTAGAACCCTTATCTAGTGATAGATGTACAACATATTATGGGGGTCATTCAGACCCCGGCGGGCGGCGGGAGCCGCCCGCCTGGCGGGAACCGCCGAATGACCGCACCGCGGTCAAAAGACCGCGGCGGCCATTCTGTGTTTCCCGCTGGGCTGGCGGGCGACCGCCAGAAGGCCACCCGCCAGCCCAGCGGGAAACCCCTTCCCATGAGGAAGCCGGCTCCGAATGGAGCCGGCGGAGTGGGAAGGGTGCGATGGGTGCAGTAGCACCCGTCGCGAATTTCAGTGTCTGCTATGCAGACACTGAAATTCAAAGTGGGGCCCGCTTACGGGGGCCCCTGCAGTGCCCATGCCATTGGCATGGGCACTGCAGGGGCCCCCAGGGGCCCCACGACACCCCTCACCGCCATCCTGTTCCTGGCGGTCGGAACCGCCAGGAACAGGATGGCGGTGAGGGGGTCGGAAACCGGTCCCAGGATGCTTGTTTCCGGTCCAGGGAGGACCTGGCCTGGCAGTTCGGGCTGGACTGTTCCTATGAGGAACAGGGTCAAGACTGATTTGCATATGGCTGGGTCCAAACTGGGGTGGCATGGTGAGCAAAAGAACAATGGATTAAACCCAGATCTGTGACTGGGGGTGAGTGTTTGCATTGTCAGCACTCTGTCCATCATCCTTTTGTGTTGGTAAAGTTGCCCCAAGTGCGAAGGGTATGCCCAGACGTGGGTCCCGTGCTTCCCATGCCACTGGATTCAAGCTAACCTGGCTGATGAGGGGTGAAACCCCGAAACCGGTCCCAGGATGCTTGTTTTCAGTCCAGGGAAGTCCTGGCCTAGTAGTTTGGGCTGGACTGTTCCTATGGGGAACAGGGTCAAGACTCATTTGCATATGGCTGGGATCAAACTGGAATGGCATGGGCAGCAAAAAAACATGGATTTAGGCCCTGATCACTGTACTGGGGGTGAATGTTTGACAATGTTCAGCATTCCGTCCATCACTTCTTGTTTTTGCTTTGTCGCCCTAAGTGGGAAGGGTAT